>NW_003550370.1:0-3583 GCF_000090795.2 Amphimedon queenslandica | reverse complement strand
TCGCGATAGTATCTACTATCACTATCGTGATAGTTGCATCAACACTATCACGATTGACACGTGGCAGATGTACGCATGCGCATTTTCAAACACGTGGTTACTTTAATTAGTTAGTTCAGCTGTGAAAATGGAAGATGTTATCATTACTAGCGGTACTGCTCCAAAAAACAGAAATATTGCCTTTACCTGGTGCTACTAGTGTTGTATGGAAGTATTTTAGTTTTCCTGCAGTTGATAGTAAAATTTCTGGGTGCTTGAATGGCATGGTGGATCACAAATTCCTTTTGTTATCCAATATTATCACAATTAGCTAGGAAATATTTATGTATATACCAGCATGAATGTCTGTTCCCTCTAAATGTGTATTTATAGTACTGCTGGGAATATAGTTACTAAAAAAGAGCTTGTCTACTGCCAGAAACTGTTAATATGCTGGTTTTTCTAGCTGAAAACCTCAAATATTCATCTACCTTTAATCCTTTTGCCTATTTTGTTACACTAAATAAATATATTCAAATTAATTGTTAATATCGTGATAGTATCACTATCGTTAAAATTTTAAGAACTATCAATCGTGATATGATAGTAGCACTATCGCCCAGCACTAATCATTATGGACCTTTTGTTTTACAAGAAGCTACTTCAAAGCTCAGTCAGTGATAGCAGGAGAGAGTGTGTATGCTTCAAAGAAAGAAGAGACTCTTAGAAATATTTAGAAGCATGTTACTAGTCTATGGGATTTGTGTTGTACGTTGATGTACCTCCTAAACTTTATATTTCTAGTACGATATGTCTCTTTTTATCACAATAGCCAGTCCTATTATCCAGTCATTCTTCAGGCCTGAGATTAAGAGTGTTCTTGCTTCACACTGTCCTCTTCTCTTTTATTGTGCATGCAGTTAATTCATTCATTAATGTGTGGTTGTAGCAATTGATGTTGGACATTAGTTTTTGTATACTTTAGGTTCTCTTAGTTATTAATCTATTGATTTTGTTTTTCATGTTGCTTTTTCTGTTTCTCTACATATGACATAATTGTGACAACATGCCTTTGATACAGTAGTTCCACTTTGCCTTTTCCTGCTATCAAATATGGCTAATCTTTGCCTTGTAATAGAGTAGCGCAAGATATAAGCAAGTATTGCAGTTATTAGGAGAAATTAGATACTGTAGTTATGGAAAGCAACTTTACTTTTACTGGTGAGTTCAGTGGTCCAGCAGTAGCAGCAGTTCTTACTGTTGAGATGATGAACATGTAAATACTACATGTACATGTACATGCACATGTATAGTAAAAGCTATTATAACCACTTGTTTAGTGTTCTGATTGGTCAATTAATATGCGGTATGATACATGTACTAGGGGTGGATCCAGGATTTTGGAAATAGGGGTGTTGTGAAATAAAATGACTGGCGAAGCGTGCCACGATTTGGACCACCCCCTCTTTTGGAGCTATTTTGTGGTTAAAATCACATAAAATTAACATTTCCACCATTTTTGGAGCTCTTTCTTTGTTAATAATATATTCATTAACCACAGTAATGTTGGTTAGCACTTCTACCACTGTTTCAGCAATAAAAAACATAAAAAATTTTTTGAGTTAGAATGCTTTGGGGGGGTTGCAACGCCACAAACCCCCCCCCCCCTTGATCTGCCCCTGACTGTACAATGTATATACATGTATACATGAGTAAGCATTTGTTACTACATGTTATTAACGTGTGTTCTCATGCCACGCCAATGACCAAACAATTATAGTTACTAATTAGCTTACTGCACTTAGTGACAGATGTGTGATGTAGTTATTAATTATCATGATGTATTGATTAGTAGATGGGCACTGGTCCATTGAGTACCGTAGGGCGCTCTTTTTTTGAGGGATATAAATTTTGAGTTCCTTTCTTAGCAAAGGTAAATTTTGCGAATGGTGACTGCCTAACTGACACAATTGCTTTCTAAGGTTAAGGTACGTGATTTTACAAAGGACCACCAGAGTTTTGGAAAAAGCCAAAAAACATTAAGTCTATTATTGTCCAAGAATAGCTGAAAATAGTCTAAAAGGGCACCTTTACTATAAAAATGCCCACATGACACATGCTGTTACACCCCCTTGCAATTAAAGGCCACAATATTTGCGTCTTTAGGAAAGATTCACAAAATCTGCAAAATTTATAACCCTCGAAAAAAGGTGCCCTATGGTAATGGACAATGACAAGTAGTCCTACATGTACATGTACATGCGTGTGTTTGTGTATTGGTAGTATTTCAAAGTGTTAGCATGATTTGATTACTATATCCAGCCCTGTAGGCTGTAGTGATCCCCAGGCAGAAATGTTCAATGCACAAAATGCACTGAAAAATTTTGCATAGCTAATTAACTATTCATGATGGGCATTGTCAATTTTAATTAATTAATGATGTTAATAATGAAAGATACGTAAAATTATTGTAAGATATTTTAGGTTCCATCATAGGTTCATTGAATTTCAAGTCAGTCACGACAATACGATTTTTCTCTGTCTCCTGTTGTTATCCTTAGCATTAGCAGCAACTCTGTTTAGAACTTCATCAGAGACAACTGAGCAGATAAATCTCTTTCAATAGATGTGATCAACGGACCTTTGTTCTCTCATTGTTGTACGAAGCCACTTTTTCATTTTGTTTTAAGAAAAAAAAGGATCATTCACATGATGCAGAGCTTACAGCTGTGGTAAGTGTGATTTCCAATAACTTGACTAAATTATGAAATGTATTTTTAGGTGTGATAGCTCCAAAAAGATACTCCTCAAACTTCTACCAGTAGTGTTGCTATGGCATGCTTGGCCAAAAAACACTTTTCAAAAATCATATCCTTATTGAGATTGTAGTTATAAATAATTGGGAGAAGGTTTTCAGGATCTAAAAAGCTGGACAACTGAGGGTTTCAGTGCTGATTAGAGCATAGTATATCAAGATTGGGACCTGAGAACTGTTTGTTCAGCTCATAAAGTATGCAGTCAATTACTGGAATGTAAGTAGATGTTTTGAGCTAATCATAAGTGCTGCTCTTTTCCCTCATTCCAATACATGTAGTTTTCATTATGTTATCTTGAAGTCGATGTGGAATCACTCTTGTACGTCCATGACCATCAGTAAAGTTGATGTCTAATAGTGGTTCTGACTTCTGAGCTGGACTGAAAAGTAAAGGCCAAAAAGACAAATTTAATCCTGGCAATATCAAAAAACAGCAATTCATATTGACTATAGTCTAATGATGTAAAATTTTGTTGCTGTCATTTTTATTCATAAAAAATGATAATTCAAATTGCAGCAAATTTAGTGGTGCTAACACTGACACTATATAAGATTGCTTGAATTGTATCTTGAACTTGGTGGAAGCCGCTCTGCCCAATGGCATGTCATGACTATGATAATCATTTTTTGGCTCAGGTCTAGTTCAATGAAATAAAACCACTCTGTTCATAGTTCAATCATTCCCTCAGACACTAGACAGCATGACAACAAAGGCTATGCAGCAACTGGAATTTAAGTGAATCATAAACATACTTCATTGAATTATGAACATACTTATGAATATATACC
>NW_003550369.1:0-3584 GCF_000090795.2 Amphimedon queenslandica | reverse complement strand
TCCAGCAAATAATTTTTGAGCTACATATGTAAGCATAATTTATTATTACATTTTTATCAAACATTATACGTGTTAAGTATTAATTAGCTTATTGGCTTCTATTTTAATAAATATAATTAATGATATTACAGCAATAGAATGCTTATCAATGATGATATGTTTCTTGTTAGTAGATACAATGTCTCGCTGGTTCCGTCACATTGCAGAGGGAAAGCTTGTGATACTTACCTTAAACTATCATCAGGTGATCTGGCTAGAACCTCTGAGATGATAGAGACACAGCGGAGTACCTTTGACGGGGATGATGCTCTCTGTGTCCAGAACCTTCAATCTATTGCTGGCTATATTCACTCAGCAGGGGTAAGCACTCTGCCTCTCTCTCACTCTCTGTCTCTCTCCCCCTCCCTCCCTCCCGTACTCTCCCTCTCCTCTTGTTAGATTATTGATTTATTATTAATAGGATTTATTGACAAGAGTAGAGGAAGCTGTTGAGAGGTTCTTGTATTGGGTGAAGGAGTAATGATATATGAAGCAGTTACTTCAGTAAGCACATGCACACCTCATGTGTGTACATGTACATGTATACCTTGTGTATAACTGATAAATTATTAGTCAGATATTAATAATAGAATGATGCATAAACACTGTTATGGCATTATCTAAACATTAAGTGTTAATTATTAATTAATATTTATATTATTTTACAGAGTCTCAGTAGTCATGATGCCCCAGTCACTGGTGGAGTAGCAGATGAAGTATTTGATGACAGTGGAGTGAGTAGTATCAGTGGTAGCAGTACTGGAGGAGGAGGGAATACTAGCAGCTGTCATTCAAGAGATGAGTCAACACCAGATACTACTAATGTTCATGGCGGTAATTGCTGGTCACCCTCAAGGAGGAACATTGGTCTTGATGATTCTATTAGTGAGAAGTGGGCTCAAGCTAGCAGCAACTGCTCAGATGCCAAAGAATATCTCGAGATGATTTGTAGATCTAGAGATTTATCCGATGAACTAACACAATTTGATCTAAGGAAGGAACAAAAACTGAGACAGGTTTTCCTTGATCTTGCTCCTGGACAAATGGAGTAAAATGAGAAAGTAATTTTTTTAATATTAAGAACTGTACATGATCCTCCATAGTGAATTTTCATGTAAATACAGTTTGTCTCTAATAATAACACAGTAACAACAACAGGAGGAGGAGGAGGAGGAGGAGGAGACAACAAGTGAAGGTAAGGGAGAGAGAGATTAGTGGATCCTGAGAAGAGAGGGAGAGGACATAATGTATTTATCTTCTTTTTGTTTTAGATTGTTCCTCCATCAAGAAATGATTTGTGAAAAACTATTATTTGCTTATAATAATTTCCTTTTAATATTTTTAACGTCATAATTGTATTGCTTTATGAATTATAAACAATAATTAATGTTAAGCGATAGTGTAGCAAAATCAAGCATAAAAAGGGTAAAATAATTGTGATGACAATTGTGCTTAATATTAATGTACGTGTGACTGACTATAATTCATTGTTTAGTAATTTTTGTTTCTATCTCCCCAGCAAGATCGCTTTCTTCCATTTTTCTCAATGAATCTATCAGTTGCTTCCAAGTATGATTAATTACTTTATCTTGTTTTTTCAGCCAAGTATAGCTAGCATCTTTATTAGACAATCTTGTACCTTTTCTTCCTCACTTTTAATATCGTCTAGTGTTATGTAATTGATGCCCAGTTTTAAACCTAATGCCTTCCATCGATTAAATGAGTTTGATGACAATCCAAATGCAACATTCAAATGACAAATATCTGCAATATTTATCAATAATAATTGACAGTATAGCTAATATGATTGTACTTACTCAGAGTAACATTGAGGTGATCTTGAATTCTTTTATGCTGTATTTTACTAGTAGATGTACATCCAACTGGTTCATAGTCAGTCATTTCAGAATTGTCAGTTAATTTCAGTCTCTTATTTGCAGAGATACCTTGACCTATAATACCCATGTAATACACATAATCACATATGGTAATACAGATGGGCATAAAATTAACCCAAAAAATAATCTATTTATAGTTTGAAACCAGCAACCCTACAGGGGCTTGTTTGAATTCATTTTATAGGTTCACTAAAATCCAACAGAGGCTCAACCCTACACTAAATAATTTTTTTAATTTTTGTCCTAGAAGTATATTCACAACCTACTGGTATCTGTACTGACCTGGAGTTTCTAGAGGCCATCAAGCAAGTACAGAACCCAGCCCTAGATGATAGTGGCAGACCTCGGCAGAGTGTCTAGCAAACCAATCTGTAATGATGCCTTATAGGCAGTCTCTATAGTATGAACTGCATGGTTTCTTTATAAATGAAAGGGTGTGTATGTACTCAGTGATGACAGAATTTAACTATAATTCCTTAACTTAGTTTGTATAACAGAGATGAGTTGAATCAATTCAGAAAGACCTCTGCTGAAGATAATGGACATGCATTCTCTAACTATAATAACCTGCAACATCAATATATTGGATTTTTACTTTAGATATATTTTGGGTCCAATTACAGTTGTAATCAATTATTTGTCTGTCATCGTAGTCATAATCACAATAATTCATGACCAAAACATAATTGCAGTCATACCCACTTGCTTAACTAAATATAAAGCACAAAGCAAATAAAAACTGTTATCAGTTGTAATTGATCTTAACTCAAAAGCAACTTTTCTTTTAGGTGCCAAAGTGTTATGGTATGGCAAAACACTGCCTATTGAGTTGTAACATTTGAACAGCTGCATGAGCATAAGAAAAAGGGGCATATTCAGGTGTAATCATGCGCTTAAGTTGAGCAACCATGATCACAAATTTTGTCTGTAATTGTATAATCATAATCATTTTTAAATGAGCTTGGTGTAATCATAATTGCAATCATAATCATGCTATTGTAATCAGACCCAGCAGTGTTTAGAGGTGTGCTTTTGTATACAAAGTCAAAAGAGCTACATTCACAACTCTCACTATAATGATATGCATCTAGTTTATTAACTGTTTTTTATAAATGAAAGTATACACACACACACACGTTAAAAATTAAAAAAATGAAATTAGGTAACTTTTCTAAGTCAGCTGGAAATAATAAAAATACTAGTCACTCACTACTATTGGTATAAATTTAGCTATAATAATTACAATTTTAAAAAAAACAAAATTAGGTATAACTTTTCTAAAGTTTGTTGCTAGAAGTAATAAAATATCAGTCATTCAATCCTATACAATAACAATTACATATTAGTACATTTTAAAAAGAATCATACCATACTTCATTCACATGTATGTCACAGCCAGTGAGAACTTTAGCTTTGGACATTGGAAAAAATTCTATGATTTCACCAGGGTTAGTTTTTGGAGGGATCTATAATGGATCAAACAAAATAATATCTATTTTGTTACATGTCACTTACCCTTTCCTTCACATATTTTTCCAGTGCATTACAGTCATTTGGATCGATTGTATCAAGATACAATACAAAATGTATATAATTCCATACATTGTGCTCCATCCGCCAATGCTTTTCAAAATCCTTTTATGCATG
>NW_003550366.1:0-3587 GCF_000090795.2 Amphimedon queenslandica | reverse complement strand
TTTAAATGCTAGCAGGAAAAGTCTAATTTGTTTAAGTTTTTAAAGCTGTATGTAGTGTTTTTATGTTTCAGGAGCCATTGTGACAAGAATTCTTTTAGTAGTCTCAAAGTGATTCTCATGTACAATTCCTCATTTAAATCCTTCAAAAGTAGTCCTGATATTAAATCAACTAAAAGGTCATCAAAATCTAGAAATGAAAACAGCTACATAAATACCAAACTTGTGATGAATATTATGAATATACACATAACTTTTTATGATAGATTACATAAGGAGGCAATAAAAGAATCATGCTTGCTTTATGAAATATTCTATCCCAATCAGTCACCAATGTATACAATTTAGAGTACAACATAAACATTCAGTATTGTGTACATACCTTGGAGCAAGATCAAGCTCAACACTCAACATTTTTTTTGTACAATGAAGCTAGCTGTTTTCTAAACTGGTAATGAAAGACCAAGATTAGTGCAATACCTTGACTACAATGAAAACTGATAGAATGGATTAAATGATGACTAACCATAATTTAATAAATCAGTAGTTGATACAGTGCTCATCGCTAGGCTTGTTGCTTGGCAAATAAGCTTGAAGCATCTTCCCATTACTTCTTGATTGATGTTATACAGCACAAGCATTCTGCATGTGTAAAATAAAAAGTACAAATAAAAAGACAAAATCTTAATATAGTCACAATGCACACTGTGCAACTGTATAGCATAAAATTTTGTGGCCCAAAAATTGTTTAAAAATTCATTTCATGCATTGCTTTAAGTTTTATGCCTTTCTAATTTTTGGCCAAGCTGAATAGGAATAATTATAATTACAATTACATGCATAATTGTCATCATAATTAAATAATAATAACAATATTAATAATTATGATGAACTGATGATGATTTCTAAAGAAGTTGAAACGTTATTAATAGAAAAATTTATCATCAGTATCAACTTCATCTACATTTACTCTAATCTGTTTCTTTCTCTCACTCTGCTCTGTATGCTTGTCTGTCTGTCTCTCTCTGTCAAGTGACGAATGACATATAAAGCACATGGCTAAGTTAGCAGCTGAAAAGTAGTTCAAAGACTGCTGATTACTATCCATACATGTAGAATGGAAACCAGTATCAGTAAGCCTAATTTGTTTACATACATGCATTTACCCTGTTCTTAGACATAGTATTAATTGTAATACATAAAGGATATGTTAGATCCAATAAATAGGCAGGTAAAGTGGTGAGAGTAGGGTCCATAACAAAAATATAAATGTCACCTCTGATTCTCAAGACCAGACTACTACCTCACCTAACTAGCCACAGAGGATTGACGTTTGTCTAAGAGCAAGAGCAAGAGCAAACATTAACCTGAAGCACAGAATGACTATATATCTAATGGTCAAGCCCTTCTTCAACTAATGAGAGGTTAGCTTCAACCCCATATCTCCTTATACTTCAGCACAATCTGTATGTTACATTTCTTTCATTACTAAATGTCCTCCACACTGATCCAAATAACAACTAACTAATGACAGGCGTCAAATAACAGAAATAATATTATAAAATATTAAACCATTGATATTATAATTGTTTTTTTTCAGGATTTTGGCCAAGGGAGGAAATTGAGGCGTTAATAGCAGTAAATCAAGTGCAAGAATGAGCCAGATGCATCCCTACCCACCACTAAATGAAACATTAGACAAAAGATTCCTACCCTCCTTGCCTTTTGGACTCAATTACCATAATAACGAGTAATTTGGTGGGCCTAATAGGCAATTTATGGCTTTAATTTTTGTGGTTGACAGTTTACACAGCCTGTAAGGGGTAATGATTTTGTGGGTTTACATTTTGTGGTAAGCCCCCCCCCCAAACCACACCAAGAAAATAACCTACTTGACAATATAATAACATAAAAATTGGTAACAATTAAAATTATGCCATATTGGTAGTTTCCTTCATTATCATAACTTCTCAATCAATAATTACCAAAAACAATGCTATCCAATTTCATGAAACAAAAATGTTAGATTAAATGACAATGTTAACATATCTTTAAAGGGTAAATACCAGATCACACACTCCATTAAGCAAGATTTTTATACAATAACTAATGCAGAGTGGAGTGACAAACAACAAAATGGCAACAAGCAAGCCAACTATTTTAGGTAGGTTTATCTTCATTTGTTTCATTATGTTTACTTTATCTATAGATATTAGCAAATTAAAGCAAATTAAATGAAATAGTGCAGATTTTGAGGCAGTATAAGTTTCCACAGGCAAAATGGTTTGAATTGGGTTTGAATCTTGGTCTCCTTCATCCTACACTGGAAGCTATCGAGGCTGATCATAGAGGAAATACTTCACGTTGCCTCATGGAGTGTTTGACAAAGTGGCTGAGTAAAGCTGATCAAAATGTTCGTCACCTTACCTGGCAATCATTAGTTATTGCTATTAGAAGATTAAATGAAACAAGAGTGTCTGAAAATGTTGCAAGAACTAGTAAAACATTTTATGATTTTAAATCAATTGTAATAATCTCTTTTTATAGTGCTTGATCCAGCTAGCCAGCTACTTCAGCAATACCGTAGTAGAATATGTCAAGCAACACTCTCTGAAGAATCAGTTGATCTGTTACATACAGAAGGACTGATATCTGAAGAGACAATGAGGGAAGTGACGAGTTGTGGATACACACTATTTGACGATACAATGAGGGAAATGTACACAGCAGTAGCTTATGATCATAATAAATTGAAATCATTTACTAAAATATTAGCTAAAATAAAAGAAAATGTGATTTTAGCCAATGAGCTACAGCAAGATAGTGGTGAGTACTGTATAACTGATTTATTTCATGTGGAATTAATTTTCAGGCAGGCTCAAATTCGCCCAAATTAATTATTATATAGGCGATATGTAGGATTGAGGTTGATTTTTCAAGATGGCGGCCGTTTTTATGATTTTCAAACACTCATAACTCTTTTATCTTACGTTGTATAGCCTTATAAATGGCTTAGATGAGCTCTCTTTCACTGAGCGATTCTCCTAGTACCTTAAAAGTGGACTGTAATGTAGTGGGAGCATTTCTGGAGAATAGGCCCAAATTCAAATTTCTGGCAAAATTCTTCAGACTTTTTCTTCTTCTTCTTCTAATCTTCTTTCATCTTCTTCTATCAACACGGAAATCTTTTAATCCAGAGAACCGCTCAAGTTGGCTTTTACATCATTCCTTTGAGCTTGGGTCAAGGACTGGACATGTGGCTTCAAAAAGAAGCAAAGACAGAAAACAATGGAAGACAAATTCTAGCTGCAGCACCGCGTGGGTTTGTGGTTTGACGCCATTTTAATTTATGCGCACGTGATCAGCATGGATATGATTAACCTAACCACATTATCATAACAGAAAGTAATTTATAAATTTAAGAAAAAAGAATAGAAACAAGTAAATAAAAAACATTAAAAATGGAAAAGTAGTAGGATTAAATTGTCAAAAAGTAAAGAAACAAGAGGGTACTTGCAAAGTGGTGTGATAACAAATTCTACACCACTGCATGAAAGACCATGGCTCATAGTTATCATGTAGTAGCCTGT
>NW_003550365.1:0-3587 GCF_000090795.2 Amphimedon queenslandica | reverse complement strand
TTATTAGAACTATTGTAAAAAAATAAAAGTCAATGACATTTAAATAAAAGCCATCTTACATATTATTAAACTTCCAAAATACACAAGAAATGTTTCTACCATTTAATGACTGCAAAAAATAGAATTTAGCAGTAACACTAATAATAAAGAATTAATCTAATATACCTGTTGTACATCTGACAGATTGAATGTTATTGTCACTGATTCATTAAAATCATTAGTATTGCAGGTATCATTACATCTGACAGTTGAAGGTATGACTGGTGATATAAGCTCATCATCATTTGTAGGAGAAAGGACTGATAGGTCTTCATATACAAAGGATGCTACTGTAGCTGGAACAGCATTTAATATTGCATTTGGTAGTGTTAGAGTGTTGCCATTATAATCAATTGCTGTGGCCTCTTCATCAGGGAAATCTTCAATCTGTTTAACGTTTAGAACTACAAGCAATGAACAGTATTAGATACACTAACATTGAGGTATAGTTCTTACAAATACTGTCAGTAGAAAGGGACAAATCCTGTCCTACATTAAGTGCAAAATTGTCCAATGTCATTAATAGCTGGCTAAAAATAGAGATACCATCCTATGCATGATATTCATACAATTGATTTTATTTGAATAATTAATTATACCATCTTATTTGAAGCCATCTGTATTATTTCACTAGCAATATCAAGCACTATCTAAAAATAGGAATTTTAATAGTAACTATTTTGTAAAGTGTACACTTTGTGCTAAAGGCAATGATGCATATGCAAGGTACACCGTACATGTACCTGTGTTGTCTCATTATCTGATTCCATATTGCTGTTTTTGATGATGAAGTCCAGTAATACAATGCTTTGAGCTGCTGGAAAGTCATTGAGTTGTTGTGATAGTGATTTAAGAGCAACATAATGCGATATATTAATCTACATGTATGAAGGTATGCCAATAATGAAGGCAGTGTTTGATAACAATTATATCAAATTACTTTTGACATTATTTCTATGAATTGCTTACTGACACTGCAGTTAATTCGACCCCAACTTCCATTAAGATCACAATATCTTGTGGCTAAATAGAAAATAATTGGTTGATTTAATACAAGTGACACTAACCATTAAATGTTCCTTTATAACAAGTACCATTTGCCCATTGTCCTGGTTTAGTGCTTTCCCATTGATTAGTTTCTGGGCAGTTCATTAAAGAAAGAGAGAGAGAGGGAGAGGGAGAATTAATATGGGAGAAAGATGTTGCTGCAACAATTGAAGTTACTGCAGGCATTGTTGTTCTAGATAGAGGAGTAAGTCCACTGTTTGAGGAGTGAGGTCTAGATGATAGGATATGCATTGATGACGTAGAGTTGAGTTGAGAAGCAGATGACAGTACTGAAGTAGACTTTGATGATGTAGCTTGTATACTGAAAGAGTTGAGTTGAGAAGCAGATGACAGCATTGAAGTAGGAAGAGAGAAATCTGATGAATCAGATATTGATACTGATGAATTGACAATGGAAGGTAATGATGGTGAAAGAGGGAGAGATTTTGATGATGATAATGAGGAAATAATTTCACTAGGTTCAGGCAGTTGTGATGATGCTGCTAGTGGCAAAGAAGTAAGAATGAGAGGGGTAAGTTCTGCTGAAGAATTTGAAGTAGGAGAAGATGAAGTTGGCTCACTGATAATACATATTGTTTGATTACTTGACAAGCGGCAAGTTTTCACAACATAGCTTAAGCAATGGCCGCTAGTTGAATAAAACCTACCCAGCTGATTTAGAACTATCCTTGTTGATCTTTGTAGATTACTACAAAAATTTAATTGTACAATATAATTCAAAACCTGAACCATCCCATGGGTTATAGTTACAGGACATGCACTGTCATACTCCTTCCACAGAAATCGTAGCATAGTGATATAATCATTTGTCTCGAAAGTAACACAATTTTTACCCACTTCTGATCCTGTGTAATTTTAGTGAGTGTTCAATATTTCAGAGCAGATTATTGACTTACTATTGAAGGTAAAGCATTGTGAAAAATACGACCAGCCACCACTGTGGTATATTCCACGTAAGGAAAGGACATCAGCATCACTAGAACATTCACTACTTACAGTGAAATTAAATGTTAGATCAAAGCGAACTCCATCAGATCGGTAAGTGAGACAAGAAAATAGCAACAGCAGCAGAGTCTCGAGCAAAGTCGACATCATTGTTAGAACATACAACTGTTAGAAGAGTCTAGTATGCTGAAAATCCTAATTTGTTGCCTCCTCTTATGGATACAGGAAGCCCGATGAGCTCTCAGTTGAATAGGATCTGGGTTTGGGATAATCACGTGGGTGATGGGTCAAAATCAAAACATGGCGGTGAATTTATAACCAAAACGAACCACAGTCCAGGGATGATACATACAGTCCTCGTTGTTCTAGTACTGGTATCATTGGGTAGCCCTCAGTCTAATGTATCTCCAATAGACTTCAACACACCTCAATCCTGTAGCCATGATACTCAGTACTTCTACCCTGGAAACCTCTCCTGTATCTCTTGCCCACCCAACTCTGTCACTTCAAGCAATGGTGAGTGTTCATTCCTTCACTGTCCCCTATACTTATAATAATGATAGGATTATCCTGTAACTGTGTGACTGGATACAGACAAACCTCTAACATTGGACCAGTCACTTGTGAGGCCTGCCCTAATCTCAGCTCAGTAAGAAAATTTGTATGTATGTATATATACATTATAATAATAATTATACTGTACCAAAATAGTAGTAGTGTTAAGATTGGGGTTGTTAAGGTAGGTTTACAATAATTATCTGTATCTTCAGCATTTACGTCAGTTCTTAAGACCAGCCCCAGGTTGATGTTACATTGCGTTTTGCAACTGATGCAATGGGTGGAGTTACGTCAAGAGTAGATAATAGTTACTACTCTTGGTTACGTGTATTGTAAATGTAGCAGTAATGAGGATTGACGTGTACCTATAACTAGGTTAGATCTGATGATGGTTTGTATTGCCTCACTTGTCTGTCTCCATTGATATACACTGGAGGGACTTGCACTGGCTGTGAGGATCAGACTTCTATATTTGGTAAGTGAAAGAGGGGGAGAGGGAGAGTGAAAGGAGGTTTTGCTACTGTGAAATAAGCATTGATAACACCTACATGTACATAATGTACTTTGTACCTGTACATTATGTTCACAGTTTTGTTTGCTCCTTTTATTTTGCTAAGGAGAGCTCCATCCAATTACAAAAAAAAAACAAACATTTCATATTGAATTCAATGTTTTGATGGTTTATTTTTTAAATCTTTACCTATTATAGTTGACACTATTCCCATCAACCGTTCATCAACTGGAGACAGAAGGTGCCAAACATGTCCAGTTAGCACGATTGCTGACTCTAGCAAGAAGCTCTGTATTCCTTGTGGTATCAGTAATTGCTCCAACTGCCTCTCATTCACTAATGGAGTCTGCTTCACTCAACCACTCACTCCTCCTACTTCTACTCCCTTTCCATTTTATTCTAATTTCAGTTCTTCCCTTGCTCTATGTAACGTACGTATTGAGTGTCTGGTTTCATTCTAATTTAT
>NW_003550364.1:0-3588 GCF_000090795.2 Amphimedon queenslandica | reverse complement strand
AGTGGCTACAGCTTGAACTTAAACAGATCATTGAAAAAATCAGAATTATACAACATGCGAAATAGTTCATTAAATTAACCTACAATAGCTTCAAAGTAATTGTTTCATAGTAACAATGATTACATAAAATCATTTTTGAAAAGTCTTCAGTCATAATTCTACAAAAACCTAAAAAAATTAAAACAACAAGATTATGTAGGTTTCCGAATGACCAACGAAAATACAAAATAAAAATCCTGCTCATGACGCAAATTCTACTCTACATTGTACTTTCAATGTTATTATGTAAAATTTACAGATCACCTTGCATTGTAGAGTAGAATTTGCGTCACGAGTAGGATCTTTATTTCATATTTTCTTTGAACATTCAGAATCCTACTTAATCTTATTTTTTTTAAATTTTTTATGTTCTTTTTTGTGTTGATTTTTTGTAACATTTGTAATAATTCTTTAGTTGCCATTGTGATGCTTATTGATTTTACACAAACAATAATTTTCTTTATTATTATTATCATTGTCATGACTTTACATCATTTACGAGAGACAGCATTGAATAGACACGCTGAAGGAATATCAGCTATCCTGATGACAAGTGAAATTAATAGTCTTGACACAAGTCCTTAATCAAGAAGCTGTAAGCGTGAGTGTCCATCTTTCCTGCATGTTATGTTGCAGCTATTTCTGTTCTTCCAGGCTGTTGTCATTCATATTATCATTGAAAATGATACATTAATTGTTTGTTTTTTAAAATAAAATAAAATCACACACTTGGTAAAACAGTAACATGTACGATTACTACCTTCTTTTAGCTGCAAAGCTCCACTAAAATATTGCAGTAGTTGATTCCAAGCATAGCTTGGTAAAAAGTAAATTGCTTCTTTCAGAGCTGCAGATCTAAACATGCGCGACCACACCCAAATTTTGGAGCACATGCTTCTTTAATTAACAAAATGGCGGCATGCAACTAAAATGGCTCTATCCAGCAGCCACAATATCACTTTTTCTTTACTTGAAGAAAGATCTGATGGGACATGGACCTGCGCATAGACTGTTGGAGTAGATTGGTGTAAGAATAATCCTTGTAGCACAAACTGATACTGAGATACACACCGACAACTGGATTGACAGGACTTGATGATGATAAAGGTGATGAAGATGAAAAAAAGGTGGCTGAACAAAACAATCGGTTCGCCGATTTTTGGCTTTCCTCTTAGACAAGGTCTAGAGCCACACTATAAATACCATTAGAGTCCTCTGGTCAAGTTGAGGTCCTCTATAATGTTTGGTAAGCATAGAAGCTCGTTTTCCTGGTAAAGCCAGGTTGCAAATTTTGTGGCAGCCATTTTGTTTGGGAGTGAATCCTACTTAGTAACACTACGGTGTTACTAATATAGTATTTGCTTCATTTAAAAGGCTTTAGTTGTGATATCTACACTCCTTGTTGATTTATTCAAAACTTGCTGTTACCATGTACTACTTTACATGAGCAGTGTTTTTAGCTCCATTTGTATTTTGTAGTAAGTTCATGACATGTAGAGTAGTAATAATTCTGAAGTATCATTGCACTTTATTCTTATTTATGTTTATTTATTAATAGAATGTGACATGAATCATTGCAAAAGTTGAGTTTTGCCTAGTGTGCATTTTAACAAGCATCACTACCTTCTTCAGTGTATCTATATGTATATTGATGTTCACTAAATTTAATGACTACTACTACAAAGTTGACTAGCTCTACAATCTTTTGTTTTTAACTTACTGTATTACGTCAAGTTGTTGTAATAATAAATATTTTATAATTCTATTTTTTAATGATAATTTTAATTTTATTGTTAATATAAAATGTTCATTCATTATTAATGTACCAACAAGTACTCAATGGCTGTACACTACAAAATTAGTCCAACAGGGTTGACCAGCAAGGCATATATGTTTAAATTAGTATTTTTAATAAAAATAACTATAGCAAAAGCAGCTAACCAGCATTCTAAAAGCCAAAGCCATGCCTAGATGTATGTAAAATTATGACTATGGTACAAGTAGCCAAAGACATGCCTATTTGTGTCTAACATTTGACTGTGGTATAACTTCATTGTCCTAACATCTCTACAAAGAGGAAGAATTAATGCTATGAGATTCTTTAACTCTATGTCTGCAATACAACCAACTCAATAAATTGGTGCGGTCATGATGTCGTCACGGTTAAAGATGCAGCACTGTAACAATGGCTTGTTGAAAAAGACACTCCTACAAGTAAAAACTCTGTGCTCTTTTGGTGTTTGTTTATGTGACTCATAAAACACTACAATATCTTATATTGACGCAGTTAAAATTAATATGGTTTTACATTACAATTGTAGTAAAAAGTGGTGATTATAACTAGGCTTTGTAATCCTTAACTTAATGCTTAAGACTAACAACATAATTAGGCAACAGACTTCTGTCTTCTGAGCCAATCAGTGCTTGCACCCAGCTACAGTGCTTCAATTACCTTTTTTAAATGCCAACTAAAGTTTATGTACAATTAGCATATTTGTATGTACCATTGGGAAATAATGATCTTATGCATAAAACTATTCAAATTTTTTCATTTAAGGGCACAGTCTCAATGTCAGAGTTTGGATTTTAAATATTGCAATTTAATAGATCTTATTGTATGTTATTTATTCTTGATTATTAGTTTTACCTGTGATTACCCTAGCCATTTCAATAGGTCATCAAGTAAAATGCTAGCAAGGTTTCAAGAATCTACTTCTGCAATAAATTTGCTACTCTGTTAATTTTTTTGGGTTCATAAATATATTTTTAAAAACTGCACAGACCACTTTAGTGCTAAATGATACCATCATTTATAATTCGGAACTTTAATTAATTTTAAGTTTACAGTTCAAAAAGTTTAAATAAAACTTTGTTTATATCAAAAAATATTCTGTGTTTCTGTTGGTAAGATAATTTCAGTTGGCAAATAAATAATTGTTATCATTAGTTTCATGATGGTAAGGTTTTTTAAGGCCTCAGGCAACTATTTTCATTAGCAGCCATCTTACTGCAAGAAACTAGAATTAGCTACTTCATGAATAATCACAGTATTTATTGTGTCTGATGACAACTTTTGCATCATAATTACTGTGAGAATTTCTAATAAAACAATTTTAACTAGAATGCCATGAAGGAAACAAAGTAAAAGATTTGAATCTCTTCACAAGGCTAGGTGGACTGTCAGGACCGGATCTTCAACAGCTGCAACATCTCTTCCCTCTATTATTGCCGAAAATACCTTTGATAATAGAAATGAGGTAGGCAGCTTGGCACCACCACGCACTTGCAATCAATAGCACATCCTAAACATTCTAAATAGATCTAGACTAATATAGGTGTCAAAGATGTGTTATAGACCTGAGGTCCGTGTTTTTAAGGATGTGATATGTCTCGCAAGAGGACCCCACCATTGTTGACTAATTAAATTTTAACTTAGCACCTACACCATGCAGATGACATCCACACTATACACACCATGCAGTCTTATGGTTGACTGATTATTCGTCTGTATTGTAGGAAGTTAATGTGACAGCTATGCCAAAGAGGGAA
>NW_003550361.1:0-3591 GCF_000090795.2 Amphimedon queenslandica | reverse complement strand
TCATCAATATGATGCTGCTGTTAAGTGTGAAGGTAAGTAGTAAGAGCTACAACATCAAATTATTATACATACCTTAATAACTTAGCTCCTTGTACTAATGACACAATGAGATTGAATGGTGGTGGAGTTAGACATGGCAGAGTTGAAGTGTGTATTAGTGAAGTATGGACTACCATATGCAGTGACTACTGGGACTATGAAGATGCTTCAGTTGCTTGTAGGCAGTTGGGATATTCACCCTATGGTAATTCAAACTATATATGTATTATTCTTCATTCCGTTATAAAGGTGCTATACCATTGACAAGTTATTTCACTGACTATGACTGGTCTTATGGTATTCTTGATCCAAATTGCACTGGTCTTGAGTCTAATATATGGAACTGTTCTCATAATGAAGTCATTGACTCTAATACTTGCACTGGTTATGAGGATGCTGGAGTTATCTGTCAAAGTAAATAGTACTTAAATATCTTGATGAATTTTACATTATATTAGGTGGTACTATTCAGCCGGTTAACTGTGAGACTGGAGACATTAGACTGATTGGTGGAACTACTAGTAATGAAGGGAGATTGGAAGTATGTGTGAACAGAGTATGGGGTACGGTCTGTGGTGTTTCATGGGGTTCTACTGATAGCAGAGTTGCTTGCAGACAACTAGGACACCAAGAATTAGGTATATTGACACAACCATTACAGCAATTGATGATGCAAATATTATAATTATACTGATGTACATTTGTTCAGGTTCAGTAAGTGGGTATGGATTGTATGGTCAAGGAAGTGGACCAGTTGTTTTTGGTTACATGTATTGTAATGGAAATGAGGACACACTCTTTGATTGCCGTAGAAATGAACCATCAGTTGCTTCTGGAACATGTACCAGCCAC
The DNA here is from genome assembly GCF_000090795.2 of Amphimedon queenslandica. Taxonomy (NCBI): domain Eukaryota; kingdom Metazoa; phylum Porifera; class Demospongiae; order Haplosclerida; family Niphatidae; genus Amphimedon; species Amphimedon queenslandica. The sequence goes on along the minus strand of NW_003550361.1, from coordinate 2,700 downwards.
TCTTATGATGTAGGACTGAGATGTGAACGTTAGTTGTCAAATTTGATACATACTGTGTATAAAATTTTTTTTTATATTTAGCTAAATGTGAGAGTGGCAGTATTCGTCTTGGTGGTGGTACATCAAGTTCTAATGGTCGAGTTGAAGTATGTGTTGATAAAGCATGGGGTACTATCTGCAGTGATTACTGGGATAATGATGATGCTAGTGTTGTGTGTAAACAACTTGGTTATTCACCTTATGGTATGTTTTTCTTGTTATCCGTAACACTTCCTTGTTTTTCAAATAATGAATAATAAAATTCATACCTAATGAATAATGTTAGTATTATATTAACAATATTATTAATAGCATTGATATTACATTAATAATGTTATTCAGGAGCTATTGGTGCACCTGGCTCAGGTTCAATTACAAACAATATCTGGCCTCATCATATCACTGATGTGAATTGTACTGGAAATGAAAACAACTTATTTTCATGTCCTTCTAATGGGCTAACTGGATACAACTGCCCTAATAGTAATTTCGCAATTATATCATGTCAAAGTAAAATTAGTGTTTTGTGGATTCAAACATTATTTAAATTTTATTTAGATATTGGTACACTTAAAGCAGACTGTACTGAAGGTGAAGTGAGACTGGTTAATGGTAACACACAGTATGAAGGACGTGTAGAAATATGCATCAATAGAGTATGGGGAACTGTATGTAGTAGAAGAGACAATCGTTGGAATTGGTCGTGGTGGAATTCTTGGCATACACTTGACAGTAATGTTGTGTGTAGGCAGGCAGGACACATGGAGCTAGGTAAAGTACTTGCAAAAAGTAACACTGTCGTTTATTACACAATTTTAGGATCAGTTGCATACACTAGAGCTAGTGTATTTGGGCAAGGCTCAGGCCCTATACTGATATCTTCAATTCAATGTAGTGGACAGGAGTCACATCTAATTAACTGTTCCTATTCTCCAATAATACCATCATACTGTTCACATACTTATGATGTTGGAGTCAAATGTGAAGGTACTTGTTGCCAGACTCTTCATTTCTAAATGTATCATTGTAGCTCCTTGTGCCAATGGTACTGTTCGTCTATACAGTGATTCAGGTAGCTATTTCAGGAGATATGGACGAGTTCAAGTGTGTGTGAATAATGCCTGGGGAACAATTTGTGATCACTTTTGGGATAAAAAAGATGCAAGTGTAGTGTGTAGAATGCTTGGATACTCTCCCTATGGTAACAAATTGCTAAATTTTGCTTCTATGTAGGCTATACTTTCTTTCGTTTGTACTAGGTGCTTCTGCCTTAAGAGACTCATATACTGAAGGAACATGGTATATTCACATTAATGATCTTAACTGTACTGGGGCAGAGTCTTCACTTTGGGACTGTCCTATGAATGGACTTAATGATTATTCTTGTTATCATTATGATGATGCTGCTGTTCTTTGTCAATGTAAGACAGTATAATTCTTGATGAGTTTATTAATACTCATCTCTTAGTGATTGGTGTCGAGAATTCTACTTGTACTACTGGTGAAGTGAGATTGGCTGATGGTGCTACAGTGTATGAAGGAAGAGTTGAAGTGTGTGAGAATGGAGTTTGGGGCTCGGTTTGTACTAGGTCTTCATCTAATGTTAGGAATGCTTACACTTTTTGCCAAGAATTAGGATATCAAGGTAAATTTATTTATATTATAGACATGTATATAGCTTGTGTTGTGTACAGGTGGTATAGTACTTCCGAGTTCAAACTTTGGTGTTAGTAATAATCCAATTTTGATTTATGAACTGTCTTGTGGTGCTTTTCAATCAAATCTAAGTAACTGTTACCAAAGAAAGTATCCACACTATTATGGTTGGTGGTGGTATGGGTGTAACAATTATCAAGAATTAAGCATCAGATGTGAAAGTGAGAACACCCGAAAAAGAATTTGATATGATTTTGTACCATTTTTGTAGGTCTTTGTGTTAACAATAAAATAGAGCTATATGGTGGCCCTTCTAGTCGTCATGGTAATATAAGAGTCTGTGTCAATGGTTCATGGGTTATGGTGTGTGGATATGGTAATACTGTCATTGATAATAATCTAGCTAGTGTTGTCTGTTCCAGCATTGGATACTCAGCTTATGGTAAACTTAATATCCTATTCGTCCTGAGATGCACGCACAAAATATATACAACAAATACAATAAACCCTGCAAATCCCCCCAAAAGGGGGAAAAGAGGGAAGGGTTGGTAACATTGTATGGGCCACACCCCCTAAGCTTGCTTTGCCTGGTTGTAAATGGTGGTCAAACTGAACCCAAGGCTTACGTACTAGTTCAACGCTGTGAAGCTAGTACGGCCACTTACGTACTAGTTCAACGCTGTGAAGCTAGTACGGCCAGATCATGAAGCCAACCTGGCCCACCCTGGCAGCAATGCAGCAATGATGCCTGGCACCTAAACAAGTGCCGCCAAAATCTAACTCTTACCAGCTGAACCAACTAAGGGGTCCAATTCAGGGTGGGCCGTATTTGCCATGAGCAACTGAATACTCTGCATTAGAGTGCCAATAGTTAAGCTGCATTAACTATGCCACTTGGGTCAGGCAATTACCCACCATGCCTTAGCATTATGTGTAATCATTAATGCTGCTTATGCCTCATGCTTAAGGTTCACAATAGAGAGGGAGGCATATTGATTATAGCCT
>NW_003550357.1:0-3601 GCF_000090795.2 Amphimedon queenslandica | reverse complement strand
CATACATGTACATGTATATATAAATCAAAAATGTAATAAAAATACATGTACATGTACATGTACATACTTTCTAGCTTCACTGAGATATTGAAAGAGTTCAATTTTAACTCTTGTCTCATCGTCCAGTGATGCCTTCAGTTGGTCAGTGTGCTCCTGGAGAGTCATACACTCCTTTGATTTATCAGTGACAGTGCCCAGTAAAGACTGAGGGGAGGGGGAGAGGGAGAGAGAGATAGGTCAACTTGTCAAGAAACTCAAGATATAGTTTTATTACTAATATACTAATAAACTATATGTACATGTTAGTAATAATAGCAGAGATTAGAATTATCATAATACATGTAATTCAGAGCACAAAGAAGTGTTTTTACACGAATATTTGTTTTACAAATAATTCGGTCACAGTTGGATTGGTTCATGCTTTTAAAGCATACTTGTACATGTACATCTATTCACATGTACATGTAAATGTACAAGTATTGTAATATAGAGCTTAATATTATTTGGCTCAGATACATTGAAAAGCATACACTTATACACTGTATAAGTACATGTACATGTACATACTTGATTTTACGATATGATGGTATGTGGTGATTGCTGACAATGAATGTGCTGACATCAATGAATGTGGTTTGTGTGGGATGTGCTTTGGAATCTTTCATAAAATTGTTAGATTTGTATATACTTGAAGAAATTAGAAAGTAATGGTTCCGTACACACATCCTTCCTCCTCATTTCTCTACTAAACTGTGATCCCAATTGTAGATCTGTATAGTAAGTGCTATCAGTTCACCATCATGTAATTACTATCCGTGATCATTCAACCTATATAACAACAGATTCAAAACATATCAATACTCAATTATCCCATGATTATGGATTTTTCATAAAAATGAAAATAATTGTAGGCTTTATGTGCTGAAGAAGATTGAGGGTCAATGAACTCATTTATCAGATGCTGAGTGTCATCATAGACAATTGAGTATTGATATGCATTGAATCTGTTGCTAGGCTGATCATGGATAGTAATTACTATCTATGATACCACAGAACTACTATGGAATCATTACTTACTAATTTGTACAAATGCAACTTTAAAGGCCCCCAAATACACTATAGGCAACATCTGTGGTTACTTTGATCTTGTAAGCAACATGTTTCCAGGAATAGAAGGCTGTTCATATTTCTGGGAACATGTTGCTTACAAGATCTAAGTAACCACAAATGTTGCTAGCAACATAGTGTATGGGGGGCCTTTAAAATTCTAAGAAGCATTTCAAAGCATGCCCCACACAGACCACATTCATTGTCTACTCTGCTATACATATTTGGAGAGTTTGAGCTATTATAAGAGAGCTAATGTTGCATCAGCAAGTATACTGTAACTGTTAGTAAAGGCAAGAGTATGTCTCTTTTGTTAGTGGTTGTTCTCTTATTCTTCAGTAGCTCCTGCAGTGCCTCCTCTGGTCAGTATTATGTGTCTGATGACTGCAGTTCAGTTACTCAGTCACCTTGTAATCCTTTATCAGTGTATGCTGGGAATATGTCTCAATACAATAACACCATCTTCTACTTTATTGGAACCAGTGACATTAATGATGATGTCAACATGACTGCAGTAAGGAATGTTACTCTACATGGACTGGATCAGTCTCGTCTTATTGGTAGCAGGAGTAATAAAAGGTCTGTTCTCATCTATAACAGCAGTCATGTTGTTTTTTCTAGCATGTCAGTTTATAATCTTGGAGTCATTGCTAAATCATCCAACAGTATTACAATAACTAACTCTTTATTCAATGGAACAGAAGCTGTCAAGACATTGTTTTATGTAAAATTAAACAATGCCTTTGATGTTAAGGTATCATCCTCAGTTTTTTATTATTATGGTCTAGATATTACGTACGAGCCTCTTCCAGTATGCAGCACTGAACTACCTCATTACTCACTAATACTGACTAATTTAACATTATTTTATTCCAGTAAGATTGTACTATATACTTATCATGGTGCTTCATACAATCTGTCAGTCATCTTTCATTATAATATACTTTATAGTCTCTCTTCATTTACTTTGGGGGATAGCCTTTTTTCTTTTGATATTAAGAACTCATCATTTCAGTCAGGCTTTCTTATTGAACTTCGTGAAAACCTGAAATCAGTTGAGTGTAACTTTTCTGGTATTCAATTAGTTTCTACTTTTGTATTTGGGGACAGTCAATTTTATGGTAAAATGTATGGAATTGAAATATTCAAAAATACACCTGGAACACTTAAGAATCTTCACTTTATGATTATTATTATCATAAAGTCATGTTTGATATCTAACAGCACAGGCTTACGTATTGATACAAAATTTTTGGCATCGGTCCAAATCAATATAAGAGACACTAAATTTATCGGAAATGAAGGAAATAAGATATGGAACACTAATGCTATTAGTCTCAGTAATGTTACTGTTGCTAACAGTACCAATACAGGATTGACACTTAGCTTATCATTAGTAACAATTAAGAATAAATTAACATTTAAACACAATACTGGAGTAGTTGGAGGAGGATTAGCAATAAATGACTCATCACGATTGACATTATCATCATCAGCTAACTTGGAGTTTATTGATAATCATGCTTCTTATAAAGGAGGAGGGATCTATGTTGAAGAGACATCAAATAGTGGCATAATATTAGAGGCATCAAATATACCTCTTACATTAATAAATAATAGTGCTGGGGCATATGGTGGTGATATGTATGGGGTATATGATATGACACAAAGTAATCAGTTCAACTTGACAAACCCAGACATTAGCTCAACAGGTATGTTACTTGAAATACAGTTCTGTAATTTTAGTAATTTAAAAAATGCAAGTTACAAACAGATTTATCCAGGTCAAGCACTAAAGTTTCATATAGTATTGTTTGGTTATGATTACTTTGGATCACTAAATGTCACTGATGGTATATTGGAAATACTTGATGGACTCACTCCAGACAGTGCTCATACAGTTGGTCATGTATATGCTAGACCTAAGCCTGGTTCTAATTGTTCATCACCGATTGAATACAAACCAAACCATCCTCCCAGTCATATAATGCATACCCTACTATTTGTTACCAAAAAACCCGATTGCATTTATTGGGATTATATTGTTAATGAATGTCCCATTGGTTTCAGGTTAGATAAGTCACAAGGTTCCTGTACTTGCGGTCAAAGTGTTTCAAGAGAGAATGTCACATGTGATATAAATACTCTAAACATTACACACAATGGTCTACTGTGGATTGGAACATATCATACCAGTACACTTTTCAATGCTAATGAAACCAATCCTAATGCATGCATTATCAATGAGGACTGTCTCCTCTATTGTTCTCCTAATCCTGTTACCTTCAAGTTGAATTACACTCATACTCAATGTGTGGATAATAGAGGACACAGAATGTGTGGATCATGTACAGAGGGATACAGTCTACTAATGGGATCAAACAAGTGTGGACAGTGTCATAATAATTACATGATGGTAGCTTGGATTGCTCTGTTTGCAGTGATGGGTGTACTACTTGTGGTTCTACTGATTGCTCTCAATTTAACAGTATCA
>NW_003550354.1:0-3605 GCF_000090795.2 Amphimedon queenslandica | reverse complement strand
CCATCAAAGCAATGTTTTTGTTTGCAGCTTAGTGATATGCAACACCTTATAGTGCAAAGGAGGGATGAGGAATGGGGTGGGCTATGGGTTGATGTAGAGGAGAAAGAGGAAATACCGGATAAGAGTTTTTTAAAGGTTATAGTTAGCTCTAAGGTGAGGAATATAGTATTCTGTTATAGTAATTAGGCTGTTAATCATAGGAACCTTTGACAAAACCCGCAACCCCAACTGTTAGTAACACTCCAGTAAGAGCCTGTGTGAATGGTGCTAGGATTACTAATGTTGTACGCTCACCATGTATTAATGGAACTCAAGACAAAGTTACAATTGAAATGGTATGCATACTGTACAGATGGTTTAATTGTAACAAAATTATACACAATAAAATTAATAATGGTATCATTGGTTAATCCAAAACCATATATTTGCTAACCACAGAATCCATACAATAGGCCCCTAACTGTTTGCTTCTTAGCCCAGGCCCAGTTCATTATCTATGGACCCGTAGTTCATGTTATATTTTCCTATGATTTTATATAGGAGATTTTGGATATTGATGAAAAAGCAAAAATATTTACTAGAAGTGAAGAAAATCTGACTCAATATCAGAAGGAAATTAATTCAGCTAGCATCGAACTTTGCCGTATAAACCCAACCTTATTGATGGGTGGGAAGGGAGATCTCCTTAAGCTAGCTAGAGAGAGAGTGCACAATAATGGCTATATCTACAAAAAAGGTAAAAGTCGAGCAAAGCGAGTGTGTTCCTCAACTGATGATGTTAGTACTTCTGAAAGTGGTATAGCTGAAGGTGGTAAAGCAAAACGAGTCAGAATTGATGGGCATGAAAGAGAGTTAAGAATCGATCATTTACTCGATCAAATTGCTGACATAGAAAAAAGAATTACATTTAAACAGTGCAGAATCGATTCTGCTGCGGCCTCAAGCAACTTTAAAGCTTGTGACGAGCTCTCACAAGAATTGTCTGACTTAAAAACCCAAAAGCATGAACTAAATTGCTTGTTGGTTCCACTTCAAAAAAAGTCAGCAAAATCTGCCTGGTATTATAGAATGAAGAAACAAAAGAATGGAGATGAAGCGGATGTTAGTGATAATTTGTTGGATACATCACGGGAGACTAGTGTAGAGTCTAATGATGGAAGTGGCCCGAGTTTTTTACATCAGAGCCTCCCTACAGAGACTCAACAACAGCTACAGTAGGGAGGCCACATGATCTTTTGACTATATATAAAGAACAAAGTAAACGTAACCTTACTCCAGTTGTAATATGTGATGGTATTTATGTAACTGCATTTAAAGGCCTTACTTTAACTGATTATATTGAAACTAGGAAAAGTTACTGTTCGTCTTATCATAATCGTTGTCCTTGTAAGTGTTTAAAACTGTTGTATGTTGCTGAAACTATTTGTACTACAGGATTTCTAAAGCTAAAAGAAGCATTTACCATTTCATTTCCTACTACAAGTTATAATTCATTTAGTGCAAGACGTCTATTTTTGCAAATGCCACTGGTATGTTTACGGCTGGACTTTATGCCTGGCAGAAGTGAGTGTGTTTTAATCGAATACCATGAGGGTGTTAACTACAAAAACCTCTTGCAACTTCTTCAAAATGTAATTCCAAAGTCTTCAGTTGCAAAAATGGATAAATCTCTTCTTCAGTCATTGCTAGGTCTTTGTCAAAGTGACAGAGAGAAAGAATGCTTACGCTTTGCAGTCTTTAAAGCTTCTGGCTTAAGTTCTACACAAGCTCGTGCACAGTTTGGACTTGAAAATATGAATTTGCGAGCAAAAAAGGTGGAAGATTCTATTATTCATGCACAGTACATTCGCACTGCTATAGAGAAGTTAGCTTTGACTACTGAAAAAGCAGTACTACAAAGTCTTGGGCTGAGTTGTGGTAATGAAGAATTAATTAGTGAAAGTAGTGATGAAGAAAGCAGTGATGTACCTACTCAATGCAGCAATTCCTCTCCTCTCACTCCTACTAACTACCCAGCTTCTCCTTCTTGTACTGATTTCTCTCTCAATGATATGAATGTTATTGTCCAAGAGTGTCAGCTAAACTGGTTTGAAATAGTTGAACAGTTAGAGAAAATGTATGGTACTCAGTGTAGTCATATTAATCACATAAAAGAGTCAATTGAACATTTGAATATTAGTGTACGTGAGAAAGAGAAGCTAAGAATATCCTATCAAGCATTTATGTTAGACAAAGAGGATCAAGCTGCAAGTCAAAGAGAAGCTGATATTTATAATGGAGAAATTGTCACAGAAAGCGATAGTGATGATCCCAATGCAATTCTAGCTGCAAGGACTCCTCTCGATCCATGTTTGAAGAAAACAATAGTGAAAAAGAGGCTCTCTGTTAAACGGTGGGCACAACGCTTAAAAGCCAAACGAATTGAAGAGCAGCATTTTCTTGGGCGTCAAGTTTCGAAAAGACATGACTCAATAGTTACAAAATATCCAGATATTGGAGAAACGATTGAATCCTTTGTACAGGACAATAATGTTGGGGCTGAAGCATGGCGAAGGACGGGTGTGTTGACGTTTGATGGGAATGTAAAGAAGAAGCAGAAGATCACATATGAAAAAATTAGAAAGCATCTAGAAAGTATTTATGGAAGGAAATTTTCCTATGGAACAGTTGTACAATTATGTGTCGCTAGAAACAGACGGCATAGATCGTCTTCTCGTTACAAAGGTGTTGCCAAAGTAACTACAAGACGTGCAAGAAAAGGCTTCCAGTTACGCTATAACCCTGATTTTCATTGGTCAAATGCCTTATATTCAGGACTCAATTTCATTCAGCTTGTTGATGGAAGTGATATATTAAATATTAATAGAGACGATGCATCAGGATTCAGGCTGGATACTTTAGCAACGCACAAGCAATATGCTGTACCAACAGTCACAGGCAATAGTGTTCTTACCACACATACTGACTATGTTACTAAATATCCAAGTGTACTTCAAACCACGTCCTACAATTTTTCAAAAACAGGTAACTGTGATGAGGTAAGATGCATGCAACATTACAGTATAGGAGCTATATTTTTGTGGAAAATAGATTTTATGTTTTGCATAAATTTGTGAATTTAACTTTCCCTTAAAGGTGTGGCACCATCGAAAAAATGGCTGTAGAAGGGAAATTTATTGTTATGAATATACCCATAAATTATACTCCTTATACAGTAATAAATAAATTTGTTTATTTTGAAGTTATAACTAATTTTAGATAAATCGTTTTGATGATTATTTATTGTGCTTTGCAATGTAATTGTTATTATTTTTATCCTGCAGGTAATACACCTGAAGTTTGCATTGGTGTGGTGAAGGCCCTTCCAGTTCATTCGAAAAGTCCTGCGCAACATGCAGCTGATTTTGCCATGTTAATGAAGAAAGAAGAATTTAATTCTGTATTTTATTCACCAAGTGGTCAAGCAAAGAGTATTGTGTGTGCACGAGTTGACGGTGCAACAGATGAAGGTCCAGCTCATGAAGAAGTGCAGTTTTTTTGGACACTAGATCATATACAGAATGAGAGGGTGGCAACTCTAGTAACTGCTCGAAGCAGTGTCTAGT
>NW_003550347.1:0-3613 GCF_000090795.2 Amphimedon queenslandica | reverse complement strand
GAGCCAGCAATATCAAAACTACATACCTGATAGGAGTGGAATGGCTGGGAGAGAATGAGCTGTAGAGCCGGGCGGCCGTGAACCATCAGACGAGGGAGGCAGTGGTGGCCCGCCAGCTCCAGGGGGACGGGAGGAGAGACGGAGAGCTCGATCAATTCCTCTCTCTATCCCAGACTCTACAGCAGCGTTCAAAACCCGAATGAGGGCTTCTGGTCCTGAGAGAGCCTCGGAGCTCGTGCTGCTGGTAGTGATCGGCCGTGAGGAATGGCTGGAGACTGCAGTACTAGTGGAAGAAGATCCGGTAGCTGAGCCAGCACTGCCCACGCCAACTGCCGTGGAAGAGATCGCGGTTGTCGACGTCCCAGCACCAGTACTGCTACTAGTAGTCCCATGAACGGATGCCATCCTCAGAACAGAAAGAACAGAAAGACTTGCTAGAAGGCTCAGAGACAGAAGACTGCACATAAGACTGCAAGACTGGCTTGAAATGCTTTAGCTCAAATGACTGCAAACACGCTGTCTACCGTGGCCTCAACCGAGGCTTAAATAGGCTGAGTAGGTGTGGTTAACCCCGCTTAAAGCTCCGCCCTAACCGGCAATAAAAAGTGAAGCACTGAGCCTCCAGGCTGCAGTGCAGGCCTGCAGGGATTTACTTAAAGGCAGTGAAACTAAGCAGTGAGTAGTAAACACTCCGTTATGGATATCCCAGATGTTGCTGCACTGGTTGCCGGATCAACCCTACCCCTCTGTGTGGGTATTGCCAGTCTTACTGCTGGCTGTGTACTAAAATATCAAGAAGCATCGGTTCCTGCAAAACCAGAATTTTTTGAACCACGTTGTAATGATGACTACGTCAAACTAAAAAAGAACCTTCGTGCTGGAACTCATAATACACCAGTACTAGTACAAGGGAGAGTAACTGAAGCACAAAATAAAGGACATTTAAGGGGTATCTTTGATCCCGCTATTCATGAGATAAGAACAACTATGATGAAAAATGACGGAAAATCAGTTGCAGGAAAGGCTACGAAGGATACTACAAGAGGGTATAATGCAGAGATTTCTGAAACCATTTTCTCAATCCCATTTCACCTACAAAACAAGAATATAGAAAGTGCTAATAAAGACAAAAATATTATTCTCACAGTTATAGACATTGATAAATCACAGCAATTTACAGAAGTATTGCAAAGATGGCCTGATAAATCAAAAGAGGGGGAAAATTATTATATTTTGCCATATGGTAGTACAATAGCCGTCCTTGGTGCAGCTAGACTGGAAGGTAATGAAATTACAATTGTCCCCTCCAAAGTTGGCAAGTCAGTTCAATCTTTGCTCCCTAAGGAAAGTATTATTAGGAGTAATGCACTGCTGGTTGTTGGAGGAGTACTGATAGCAGTAGGAATAGGGTTTTTTGTGTATAAGATCTGGAAAGCAAGGAGAGCCATGGATGGAGGTAACAGAAGAGACAGTGGGGATGATCATGACTGATAATAATTTAATTTAAAACTGAAGACAATAACTTATTTAAGTTATTTGTTAACTAAATACTCATGTACATGTATTAGCTAGCTATTTTTGATGTACAATTTTAGTTTTGAAAAATTGGACAGGACAGCATGCAAGCATACTTGATAATGACATGCATGAATAATAATAATATGAAATCTAGCATATACACACATTGTGCCTCTGCTATACAGCAACCACACCAATTAATGATATAGACTATGTATAGCAATATATCAAGGATACTATACATGTAGATATGTAGCTATACATGGACCTTTACTATTATAGGATTGCAAAACAATCAGTATCATACCAAAAGTACTCTTAATTGCTTTATAATTATTAAACATTAGGTATCATCAAGAATGTATTATGTGAATAATCACTTTTGGTATTATATACAGGTAGCTATGCATGCATTCATCTTACAATACATTATAGTCTCTTTCCTCTCCTTACTGAACATTAGCTGGGATATGAATTTTTATTATCATTTCTTAGAAATAATAAACACCTCCTACTGCTATACAGTCAATGGGAGGGTATTATACATGTACCTTTATTATCCTTTCTGACATTATTTTGTGAATTCTAATCATCATTCTTATTCTTAGAAATAATAGCCACTTCCTACTGCTATTGAACTACCATAGCCTTTATAAACAGACAGCCTCAATGGGAGGATGTATACTGGACTAGATCAACATACCCACCAACACCATGACACATATAGCTAATGTGTACTGTATAATAATATTGCGGATGAATATTGATTGGTACATGAGAACTGACTGGAGCAAAATGGGCTAATACTGTGTTTACACTAGCTTCTTTAACTGAGCCAACCCTGTTTAAAGTGGGCCAGCACAGTTTCATTTGATAAACAGTAACCAAACTGAGCTGGGTTAGCATGGTTAGTACAGCAGGGCCAGCTCAGCCTGGTTCAGCACGGTTTGGCCCACTTCTGTAGTGTAAACGCAGCATTAAATGAAAGCAAAAAGTAAATCATGCCAAATCAATAATTATAAAAAAGTGTACACACATACAAAGATCAATTCTCAGTTACAAGTCATTAATCCTGTGCTTCCTTTATCTTAGGCATGAGAAAACCAGTTCTCTGTCTAGTGTACACAGCCACCAGGACAATAATGAATCCAATGAACAATGACAATATAGTGGAGTGGAGGAATCCTGATCTTGATAATCCTATCAGACTAAAGAAAAGATACAATGTAGCTATACTGTCATTTATTTAATTGGAATAAAGTTTTCATGATTTCAATGTACAATCATAGGACTACACTTTAGTTATTGTTTCACTGCAAATGATCCAGAAAAACATTTCAATTGCCTGCATTCAGAATTCAGTTCTGACGATTGATAGTTCAGGCCAACACTTATTATGCTTCCTATACTATTTCACAAATCAATAACATTTAGTCCAGAACTCCAAAAGGGGGAGGTAAACAAGAAATAACTTATCAAATCAACAAAGCTAAAATAACAATGCATGCATGAATACCTACATTTGTACCCCACCATACATGTACTTCAGCAATCATTGCTACCGTATAGCGGAAAATTTTCGTGGCCCAAAATTTTCATGGATCTGTCCAAAATCAATTTCGTGGCTTTAATTTTCGTGGTTTTCTACAATTCAGCCATCTTAAACCGTATAAAGTTGATTTTCGTGGATTTTATTTTTGTGGGTTTTGAAAAAAACGCAAAATCCACAAAAATTTTGGGCCACGAAAATTTTCCACTATACGGTATACACATTACATGAAAAGTAGGTGTAACCCGTAAATTACCCTACTTAAAAGAAGCCTGTGCATGTACCTTAGAGTGACTTTTAATTGCGGGTACTAAATTTTGCGATTTTAGCACAAGGTAGATTTTGCTGGTATTAAAAATTGTGATTAAGTAATTATTACTAATAGTTATATGGCATCATGATGTCATTATTAATAATTGCGCGTATTAATAATTGCAATTTTAAACTCAAACGCAAAATTCGCAATTAATAGTACCCGCATTTAAAAGTAACCTTAAGGTACGTACTACGTACATGCATGTGTAGTTCTTTATACACATATAACGT
>NW_003550346.1:0-3617 GCF_000090795.2 Amphimedon queenslandica | reverse complement strand
ACATGTACTTATGTTGTGTAGCAAGTTTGATCTGATTCCGATCTAAATTGGATTTTTTATGAATTTTTAAAGTTTAAAAATTGGGTAAAAGTCCCTTTACTATAGTACAGGGGTGTTGGCCAAATTTTGCAAAAATTTAATCAGAGAGAAATCTTATTTTTTATAATATTTTCTGATACATGTACATGTACTTATGTTGTGTAGCAAGTTTGAGCTGATTCTGATCAAAATTGGATTTTTATGAATTTCTAAAGTTACTCAAAAATTTGTGTAAAACATGATTATTGACAAATGTAATGAGATGCAAATGATATTCACGAGCATAATACTCAATGCAACATCATGGGGGCCTCTCTAAGTCACTAGAACAATTGCAACATGTGGAGTTAACTTCAATTAATTAACTGTTACTGCTACATGTATATCCTTGCTTGTTTAGAATGAGTCAAATGTTTAATTGTTCATACCGTATAGCGGGAAATTTTGGAGGAACTGAAATTTGGCGAATTGCTAAATTTTGGTGATTTGCAGATTTTAATTTTGCGAGTTAGTGGCCATGTGCCATTGAGCATGCGTATAATGGCTCAAAACGGCGAATTTTATATTGGCAAATGGCTATTAAAACGCCAAATTCACCAAATTTAATTCCCTCCAAAATTTCGTGCTATACGGTATTGATAGTTTAAGACAGGGTTAAGTTTATAAGTTAACCATTCAAAAATTGTATAGATTACTCTCTATTTATATATATATACCGTATTTGCTTGATTAAAGGGACACTGGTGCAGTTTTCTGAAGAGCTAGTACACGGAAAGTTTATAAACAAATAAATGGCTGTGGTGTACAAACGCTACACACAAATTTTCAAGTACATGTTAAATAGCAGCTCAGTGTATGTGACTGCTAGTGAATCAAGTATTGTTCCTATTATATTAGGAGCTATTGGAACAGCATTTGTTATTATTATTATTACAAATACTTACATCCAGTCATCATTTAGTGTACATTAGCAAGAATAACATTAACCTTCCTCTACCTGTCATGACATGAACCATATGTGTATACATGTACCACACAATAAGCTGACGACAGCCTACACAGGGTAATCATATGTTTTACTGTAAGATACAATGAACTAGCACATGATAGACAAGAGGACATGATAAGCAATGTGCTTAAGCAAAGGTTTTATAGTGATCAGTATTAATACAATATACACTAGGTGAGTACAGTGTTCTTAGAGCTAGTGATGATGATGATGATACTCCCCCACCAGTACCAGCCTATAATCCTAATGGAGTACAAGAATACTCTGAACTGAGGAGAGAGGGAGAGGTATAATAAACAAAATACCAGACATACAATAACAATAATGTATAATAGAAGAGGAATAAACAACAACAACAACAACAAGGAGCTGGTCCACTTTATTCAACACTCAATCAAGACGATGATACTCCTCCTCCTGTCCCTCCTGCCTATAATCCTGAGGGAGTACAGGAATACTCTGTATTGAAGAGAGAGGGAGAGGTGAGTGATTAATGAGAGAGTCTTTTAAAAATGATCATATAATGTATTATTAATAGAATAAGGGTCAACAGGGTCTGTCTACTGGTGCTACTGGACTATATTCAACCATTAATAAAAACACCAACAACCAGGTATGGATACATGTACATAATCCACTCTTGACATAATGTATTTGGTTTAATGAACTACATGTACATAATGTATTGGGTTCAATGAACTACATGTACATAATGTATTGGGTTCAATGAACTACATGTACATAATGTATTGGGTTCAATGAACTACATGTACATAATGTATTGGGTTCAATGAACTACATGTACATAATGTATTGGGTTTAATGAACTACATGTACATAATGTATTGGGTTTAATGAACTACATGTACATAATGTATTGGGTTTAAGGAACTACATGTACATAATGTATCGGGTTTAATGAACTACATGTATATAATGTATTGGGTTTAATGAACTACATGTACGTAATGTATTGTATCATAAAAAGGAAGGGAAGAGGGTAATGGGTGAATTGAGTACATCCTTTTAGCTTTTAATGTAATAAGGTGAACTTATCCTTATGTAATCTGATGTACCACCTTATAGTATCTAATACACACATACCATAAGTACATGTAAATGCATTAGTATAGGTATGTACATTAGTATAAGGTATATTAGTACATAAGGTATGTACATTAGTAATTAAGGTTCATGTTGTTATATTCAATAGGTGTTAGTTGATGAATCAGCTCATAAGCCAGTGTATGCTGATCTGGCTATTGCTGCTAAAGGGAAGAGACCACAGGCAGCACCAACACAAGAACAACCAGTGGTATATGCATCAGTTAACAACAAAGTAATGATAATGTACATGTACATGTAATGGTATCTTATACATCCTCTCCCTCTCTCTCTCCTCCTAGACTGTTCCTCCTCCCATTCCTCCTCCAGCTGCTCCTCATAAAGTATTGTATGCTGATTTATTAATAGCAGGTGGTAAGAGAACACCAAAGAATAAACCACCCACTGAGGAAAGAGTAGTCCATGCAGCAGTCAATGGAAATGTAAGCCAATACACATTATACTGTATGGAGTAACAACCCCTTTATCTCTCTCCCCCCTCCCTCTCTTTCCCCCTCTCCTCCAGAGGAAGTTCACTACTCAAGAGCTGATCATGGATAGGTTAGGTGGTCTGGATATTCCTCCTTCAATACCACCAAAACCAAAACCTTGAAACCAACACAAAGACATCAATCCTCCCTGTCTCCAGTAGTATAGAATGGACATACTTTAGTAAAATGTATTGTGAAACGATTAACTCTATCTTGTATTCTCTCTCTCTGTCTTTCATTATAATGTCATGGGTATATAGTGTATATTCTTTTGTAATTTTTAGTTCATTCTAATCAACAGAACCAACAATGTATAAAGTATTATAAAGTTCTTGTTAACGACAGCAATATCAATGGTTCATCTACTCAATACAATTTTACTGGGAACAATCCTAATATATAACTATTGATGATCTTGAAGTTGATACAATTTGTTCATTTACTATTATTCCTATTGATACTATTGGAAGAGAAGGACCAGCTCCTTCATCATTAATACAGTATATATGGAATGGTAAGTACTATACACACACACACTCATTGTATTTCTTATAGTACCAGCTCAAGTTGTTAATATTAGTTGGGATCAGATTATCAAATGATGCTATTACAGTATAATGGTAAAATAACACTTCATATTCCGTATTACATTATTACTGTACATACAATACATCAAACAGTATTATAATACAAGAATACATGTATTACTAATGATACTAATTATTGCTATCACTGGACTACCTCTTACTGATACAAGCTACACTGTTACTATCATTCCTGATTGGATATGGACCTTCACTCAGTCACTGTTAATAGTATGAAGTACTTATTCATTATGTTACTGCTACACTATTTGTATAGTCAGTGTAACTAATATAAGCACCTTTCATCATTACTAATATCTTCAAGTATAGTGAACTATAATATTATTCTGAGATACTATTTTTCATCTATGATGAGTACTATCACCTAGT
>NW_003550345.1:0-3622 GCF_000090795.2 Amphimedon queenslandica | reverse complement strand
CACACACACACACACACACACACACACACACACACACACACACACACACACACACACACACACACACACACACACACACACACACACACACACACACACACACACACACACACACACACACACACACACACACACACACACACACACACACACACACACACACACACACACACACACACACACACACACACGTATATATGTACATTTGTACATGTACCATAGTTACTGTAAGATCAAAGGGACCGCCAGGTGGTACATAGGCCATGTACACCTAACCGCAGCCAGTTAACGATATTCACTGCAAGATAATAAGATTCATTGGAGTATGTACATCTGTAATGAGATGCACGAGCGATCTGCGCATGCGCAGTATCCAGCACATGGCAGAAAATGGCAGCATAGTAGTAGGCTAGACCCAGCCATTTGCAACTATATTGACGAAAATAAAGCTCGTGCAGAGATAAATGCTACAGAGAAGTTCCAAGAAGGCCTTTATTGTTCTGTCAAGAAGTAAAAGAGAGGGATAGAGTTTGATCTCTCAGCAAACGAGCAAAACGCGCATCCGTTCCTGGTAGATCCCATAGATCTTACAGCAAATATAGCACATATTATATGAACCATGGTTTCTCGGTGAGTATCAGTAATGTAAGACCTTCGCCCCTCGATGTCTGCCCTCGGCTTCGCCTTGGGCAGACATCTCGGGACTCAGGTCTTACATTACTGATACACACCTCGAAACCATGGTTTATATAGTACATGTACATTGTACCTACACCGTGTAGAAAGTTTGAGTTGATTCCAATCAAGTTTGGTTTTTTGAGATTTTTTAAAGTTGTTGCAAAATGTAGGAAAAGTCCCTGTACTATAGTATGCCCATATTTGTCAAAATTGAAAAGCGTAGCTGTAAACTTTCTGATGCATGTACATGTACGTGTACACTGCATTAACGACATTAATTAAGAGCTACATTATATTCCTAATTACTTGTAATATGTTTATCATTATATATTATTTTTTTAGTTATTGCTAATACTGAAGATGATCCTGATGAAGAACCCACTCCTCCAGCAGCACCTCATATTAATAATGACACTACTGACAGAGACAGTTTTGATGAAATTATACAAAACATACGAACTAACTGACTTTGATTGACTCCTGAGCACATCTGTTGTAAGGACTGGAGAGTGAGTTTATTTGTTGATATTTTTATTTTGTTTATTTTTGTTGTTGTTTATATGTTTTGTTTGTTTGTAGTAATGTTGTGTCCCTTGATAATGAATGTGTTGCTATTCAAGGTAATCCTTTTGTAGTGAAAGACAAAATGAAGATGAAAGTGGGGTAAGGGAATAAATAAATAAGATAAAAAATAAATTAGTGAGCTTTTATGCAGTGTTTTATTGTTCAGATTTACTAGCTTGCATTTGTTTTAAATAATTAAGTTATAAAAAATGGCTCTGAAATCAAACATACATGTAATTGTTGATACATTATGCTAATACAAAATAGTGTCTGTGTGATCTATTGATTTATAATTGAGTATAGTTTTTAATTAATACATGTACATGTACCTGTAAGGTACATGTATGTTTATAATTATTAGTAACGCGGTAGTGTTACTAAGTAGGATTCTTAAGTATACATGTATATAACTACCCACACACACACACGCGTGCGCACACACCAGGCTTGGGGTTAATTACAAAATTTCACTTCAATTACAATTACAATTACTATCAAAGCAACTAAAACCAGATCAATTACAATTACAATTACTGCAATAGATGAGACACTCAATTACAATTACAATGGCAATAGCTTGCAATTACAGCATTAATTACAATGATCTTGATTTATTCGTATCATGACAAAAATAACAATAATTTTTTACCACATTGCATTGTGTTTTTAAAAGTTTTGTTAATGAGTGAACATTAATCAGGCTTACGATGCTAAAAATTCACTCTACGGGACTAATATAGGTAGAATATCAAAGTAAGATTGTAGGCACAATTACAGTCACAATTACGCAATTACAATATGTATAACCCAATTACAATTAGGCACTGTAATTCTAATTGATGCTGTAATTGCAATTATAATTGTAATTGACCCCAAGCCTAGCGCATACACACATACTCATACACACACACACACACCAGGTTTATCACAAGCTTACATGAAACAGTATTTATTAAGATTCTCTACTACAGCCTAAACCCAAAGTCCTGTGACACCTTGATCTACATGTACCTTACTATTAGTGATTTTGATATCATTAACTTGTAATAAAATCACAAAATGGTTCAAATTTTGTCCCTTCACTGTACAATAACCTTTATTGTCATTTCTCCCTCTCACCCTCTCACTCTCTCTCTCTCTTTCTAAATCTCCAGTAGTCCAAGATGGCTGCTAAAAGAGGATTCAGTGTTGGTTACCACAGACTGAGATGAACGTATATATACTCACAATTTGACGGATGATCATTTTATTGTGTGTTACATATGACTATTTGATTATGTGTTCACCACTTTCTGTGGTGGTTTGTGTGTTTTATCTCACGAGTGTGTTTGAATAATAATATTGATAGTTAATAGTTAATGCTATGTCCTAGAACTGGAATAACACTGCTTGAATTAGCGTAGCTAATCCATTTGCATACTTTTTATAAATGTTCGTATATACTGCCATTAAAATCATTCTTATAATTGTTATTGTTTATCATTTGCTCAGTTGTCATTGTTTATTTTTCTGATGTTGAAATCATTTATGATAACACAAGCTACAATGTACATTGCTACATTAAGTGAGTGGAGTGTGCGGGTATGTCAGGTGAAGTATGTATGATATGTTATTATTGAGTTAGTTATTATTAATAGTGCAGACTGTAGAGGCTGTTTTCTGCAGGAGATGTCATCAAGTAAGTGACCTGTTCTCTTTGTCTCCCTTACTTTACTCCTCTGTATCCTCTGCTTATTATAACTATTCACTATATTACTGTGCCCTCTTGTTATTTATAGTCTATCAACCAGTAGAGAGGAGGTTTCACTCGACAGTACAGGTAGGAAACTACCTGTACACATGGGGTGGGGACCAGCCTGGTCTCCCTAAAGTGCATAATAATAAGAAAAAGAAATCAATGTGTTCTGTAGTGGAGGTCTGTCATGTACCAACTGGTGAGTGGGTACAAAAGCCTACCACTGGTGACCCTCCACTTGATGTCAGTTTCTATGCTGCTGCTGTCATTAGAAATGAAATATTCTTTTTTGGAGGCTATTGTAGTCATTTTGGCTGTTTTCATAATAGTTTATACAGGTAAACAGCATTAGTTACTGATAAATATTATATAATACATGTATTTTATACAGTTTTAATGTTGATACCTTTGATTGGAAGGAACTCTCTCCTACTACACCTCATCATGGTCCTATGATGAAGGGCTACTGTGGCATGATAGCAATAAAAGTGAATGGCGAGGACTATCTTGCAGTAATTGGAGGATTTGGATCATCTTCTAACAATAGCCCACCACAACCTGGTGCCCAGTACAGTAAAGATGGTGATTATCAACGTTGCAATGAAGTATTTATGTACAGATTGAAAACTGGTCAGTATAAATACC
>NW_003550343.1:0-3624 GCF_000090795.2 Amphimedon queenslandica | reverse complement strand
CTTCCATGCTTCAAGTGAGAGACTATTGAGTTATATTAATATGTTATTACAGGAGTGATTGGGTCCATTATTATGAGAACACTACTAGAGATTTACGTGTCTATTCTGCCTATCCATTGCTAGTCTATCCAACTCATTTTGCTGGTGATAAAGGATGGTACAGTGACACAGGTTAGGACAATACATTACTAGTATATACATGTACTATGGTATAACACAATAGTGGATATGATATTAATTTTGTTTTTTATTTTCAGAGCCACCAATTGAGGTACTGCAGGAGATACGTAAAAGAAAGTTAAAAGAAGAAGAGGAGGAAGCAGCAAAGAAGGAAAGAGAGAAAGAAAAGGAAAAGACAGAACTGTAATAAACTACTATTATTAGGTGAAATGTACATACATGTATTCAAATGGCATATTATTATTATTGTTGTTATTTTCATGATTAACAAGACATCATTTAAAATAGCAGTTCATGTAGATTATAATGTTCTTATAAAAGCACAGCTAGATCTAGTCTAGTATGTGAGGATTCCACTTACATCTGGTAATGTGAGACTATAAGCACACGATCGACTGCTCATGAAACTGTTACCTTGTCTTGTCACATAGACAAGGCAAAAAGATAGCAAATAGCAACCCATCTGTATATATGTCCATTGAGATCATGGTGTATATACCTGAGCCTAATCAACCAAAGCAATGTACAAATCTAGATACAGTAGATCTTTATGTACTAATGTATGGTTGAGTCTTTAGTCTATAGTTCATGCTAGCTAGTAAGTATGGCAGGTTCACTGTGAGAGATCATATTGCCTTGAGTTGACTTTACCCCCAAATACTGATTGTTAATAATCTAGTATGCAATACAAGCTCAGATTGTGTGGAATATTTATGAGTTCTGTGATGTCCCTACATGTGTCTATTAGAACAAGACGGAAGTGAGTGCAACAATTCAGTTCTCTGCATATTCTATATAATGATCTGTAATGATGGATTCTTTATTAGTTTGTGTTAATGTCATTCATGGTTGTTGTTGGCTTTTGTCATTTGAATATTTTAATTATGAGCAACTAGTAGATCCCCTCTGATTGATTTTATCAGTAATCCAGTTTAATTGTATGACTAAGCTTATTTATTGTGAACAAAAACAATGAAGAATATTAATATAAAGCTAATCTAATAGATTTACTGTATAAATCAATGATAATTTAGATAGTATAGATTGGACTTACCATTTATGGATTTCCTTACAATAACAGAGAAAAGGGGTGGACTAGATCATCTCTGATGACAGGAAGTAACCTGAAAAGTTGAATTGACACATGATTGATGTCTGTCATTTCTGAAGTGGACTAAATCAACTCATGGTACATAAAATTTTATTATAATAATAAATATTATTATTGATTGGACTATTGCTTTTGATTTACAGGAAAAGGTAAATAGATCTAATCCTAAAAATATTATGAGTATTATACTTGTTCATTTTTATTAATCTCTTATACTAAAATAACAAACTCTTCTTTACAATACAATAGAAAGTAAGTACTGATCTATTTTAATTTGAGATGCTTGTTTACATGTGTATCTATTGCACTTTCTATTTTTAATTTCCTTTGTTCATCTGTGATGCACAAACTCTTCTTTGCCACACAATAGGAAGTAAGTACTAATATATTGTAATTTGAGATGCTTGTTTACATGTGTATTTATTGTCCTTTCTATTTTTAATTTTCTTTGTTTATCTGTGATACACAAACTCTTCTTTGCAACACAATAGCAAGTAAGTAATATAATCTATTTTAATTTTGAAATGCTTTTTACATGTATATTTATTGTCTTTTCTATTTTTAATTTTCTTTGGTTATCTGTGATAGCGAGTAAGTACTATCATCTATTTTAATTTGAGATGCTTGTTTACATGTGTATTTATTGTCCTTTCTATCTTTACTTTCCTTTGTTCATCTGTGATACACAAACTCTTCTTTGCAACACAATAGGAAGTAAGTACTAATCTATTTTAAATTGAGATGCTTGTTTACATGTGTATTTATTATCCTTTCTATTTTTAATTTCCTTCGTTCATCTGTGATACAAAACTCTTCTTTGCAACACAATAGTTTGTAAGTACTAATCTATTTTAATTTGAGTTGCTTTTTACATGTGTATTTATTGTCCTTTCTATAATTAATTTCCTTGGTTCATCTGTGATACACAAACTCTTCTTTACAACACAATAGGAAGTAAGTACTATCATCTATTTTAATTTGAGATGCTTGTTTACATGTGTATTTATTACCCTTTCTATTTTTAATTTCCTTTGTTCATCTGTGATGCACAAACTCTTCTTTGCCACACAATAGCAAGTAAGTAATATAATCTATTTTATTTTGAGATGCTTGTTTACATATGCATCTAATGTCCTTTCTATTTTTAATTTTCTTCGTTCATCTGTGATACACAAACTGTTCTTTGTACACAATAGCGAGTAAGTACTATCATCTATTTTAATTTTGAAATGCTTTTTACATGTATATTTATTGTCTTTTCTATTTTTAATTTTCTTTGGTTATCTGTGATAGTGAGTAAGTACTATCATCTATTTTAATTTGAGATGCTTGTTTACATGTGTATTTATTGTCCTTTCTATCTTTACTTTCCTTTGTTCATCTGTGATACACAAACTCTTCTTTGCAACACAATAGGAAGTAAGTACTAATCTATTTTAATTTGAGATGCTTGTTTACATGTGTATTTATTGTCCTTTCTATTTTTAATTTCCTTCGTTCATCTGTGATACACAACTCTTCTTTGCAACACGATAGATAGTAAGCAGTATAATCTATTTTAATTTGAGATGCTTGTTTACATGTGTATGTATTGTCCTTTCTATTTTTAATTTCCTTCGTTCATCTGTGATACACAAACTCTTCTTTACAACACAATAGGAAGTAAGTACTATCATCTATTTTAATTTGAGATGCTTGTTTACATGTGTATTTATTGTCCTTTCTATTTTTAATTTCCTTCGTTCATCTGTGATGCACAAACTCTTCTTTGCCACACAATAGGAAGTAAGTACTAATCTATTTTAATTTGAGATGCTTGTTTACATGTGTATTTATTGTCCTTTCTATCTTTAATTTCCTTCGTTCATCTGTGATACACAAACTCTTCTTTACAACACAATAGGAAGTAAGTACTATCATCTATTTTAATTTGAGATGCTTGTTTACATGTGTATCTAATGTCCTTTCTATTTTTAATTTCCTTCGTTCATCTGTGATGCACAAACTCTTCTTTGCCACACAATAGGAAGTAAGTACTAATATATTATAATTTGAGATTCTTTTTACATGCGTATTTATTGTCCTTTCTATTTTTAATTTTCTTTGTTCATCTGTGATACACAAACTCTTCTTTGCAACACAATAGCAAGTAAGTAATATAATCTATTTTATTTTGAGATGCTTGTTTACATATGCATCTAATGTCCTTTCTACTTTTAATTTTCTTCGTTCATCTGTGATACACAAACTCTTCTTTGCAACACAATAGATCGTAAGCACTATAATCTATTTTAATTTGAGATGCTTGTTTACATGTGTATTTATTGTCCTTC
>NW_003550342.1:0-3626 GCF_000090795.2 Amphimedon queenslandica | reverse complement strand
CATGTATTGCTACAATGATATCAGAATCAACAGATGCAGGAACTATTAGTGGTTAGTTAATGATAACAATGTGTATCTAATCTATTGCATACACTCAGTTGCTATTGCTGTACCTATCACTGGTCTATTAACTGGACTCATTACTGCAGTAATTACTAGTATCATTTGTTTAATAATGAGGAAAAAGGGAAGGACTACCAGCTCTAAAGAAACAGACCTGTGTGGCCCTGTATATGATTTACCAGTAGTAGATAATAAACAATCAGAAGAAAAACACATTGATGTTCAACGAAACACTGCATATGGACAAGCATTCTGATAAAATAATTTTAAAAGTGAAAAAAATTATATGGTCTTACATAATTAATGATTATACAGTCCAGTTCCCTCAATAACACCATAAGCAGGACATTCCTTCAATGATAGTACTGATTGTGGGGCTGGCATGTTCTCATACTGTGGATTAACAACTGGTGATGATAGTTCTTGTACTTGTAAATAAAAATTTGATGCATATTTACACAAGTTTTGGTTATTTCCTAGCAGTTGTTTTATGCAATGAAATTATTTTTGCACAAACTAGATAGCAATATTATTATGTACATTTTAAAATACAGATGTGCACAATTGCACATTACAGCACACTAACACAACAAACACATCACTTCCTGGTCATGTGACATGTAGGTACTGTATATAGTGACAGTCATGTGATGCCATAAAAATTTAAGATCTACAAACACTGGGGATGTGTTTGTGACTGCATGGTTCATATAATGGCTACTTTTGTCTTGAGAAGTGTTTCATTTGCTAGTGCCAGACTAGCATTATCCTACCAATGGAGAAAGAATGGTCCTATTTCAATTTCTACACTTTCATCAAAAATACGTAAGAAAGGAGCTTCATTTAATGTAATGATAAAACTTAAACTTAACATACCGTATAACGCTTTATTTTGGTGGCACTTTATTTTGGCAATTTTGCTGTAAAATTGTAATTGTTGGTTTTTAATTTGGCAATTTTTGTGTACATGTGCATTACTGAGCATGCGCATTAATGACTGGCGGTTTTAATATTGGCGATTCTACTTGCAAACTGCCAATCGCCAAAATAAAACCCCGCCAAATTAAAGCATTATATGGTATGTTATAATAGTTAGTTATGTATATACTTTTAAGGTTTCCGTATGATTAGCTCATCAAGTTCAAAGGTTGATGCTCACACTGAGGATGATGGGTTAGCTACACCTATGGAAATGATCGAGGCAGCATTACCAAGCCTATGCATAGCAGAACTGAAGATGATTCCTGCTAGGCTTTATTTTAGCAAAAAAGATTACAACCTTCCAGAAAATGCGTTCACTCTGATGAATGATGGAACAATAGAGGTGCTGGAAGTAAGAGATGATGATGATCCTCAGCTCTGTTATGAGAAAGGTAGTTTCGCCAAGTTTGTGACAATGAAAATAAAGGGAATTGAAGAGACTGTAAATCTCCATTATTTAATGCATGACACAAACTATGACAAACTCTTCGATCAGTATTATGTGCTCGAGCCGAAGATGGAAATTTCAATTAGTATTGGCAGTTGTCGTTTTTTCTTTGCTAGTGAAAGTCCCTTGAGTGAAAAGTATGATGCAGGGAGCTATGAGGTCCTGAGTCAACTTCACAAAGCACTTGGAATTCCAGAGGACAAAACAAAACAGATGATCTACCCTCTCGTATATCCATACATACTTAGGTCATATAATGCACCAAAAGTACTACCATTACAGTGTTAATTCAGTGCTGATTTAGCTACAAAATGACATTATTTGAATAATCATTGATCCCATGTTTGAATTAGATGCATTTAAGTTTAAAGATCATACCATTTTGCACTGAACAATGTTAATTGAAGTGTTGATTTACAAATAGACATTATTGAATATGGAGTATAGTTGATCCCATTTCTACAGTATTTAAGATATCATGCCATTATGCACTGAATTGACTGACTAGCACTAATTGAAGTGTTGATTTACAAATGGAATATAATGGATCCCACAGTTTTATGCTTATTTCATGACAGGCCAGACAGGGTTCACTACAAATGCTCCACTGCACTGTTCAAACTTGAAGTGTCTAGTCTAGATCTACTAGCTATACAATTAACATTGTAACAATAATAATGATAATAGTTTCTCACTTCCCCATTAATGGGAGATGGGTTCAGAGTAGTCTGGCCACCCAGGCCAGACTAGGTCCAGAGAGTGTGACCCATCAAAGGTTTGACAGCTGTTAAGTGTCCAGACTAACTAGATTGCACGTGTGCTGCTGATCTGATGTGGGCATGTGGGTGGAGAGGTGTAACAGTTGGTCAGTTACTTACACATTGATCAAGTCAATCAAGCACTCGATCAAGCATGGCTAGTTCTCTTGCCTTGAGAAGTTTTTATTTAGTTGCTAGTGCCAGACAACTATTATCCCACCAATGGAGGAAGAATGGTCCAATCTCAATTTTTACACTCTCAAGAAAACGTAAGGAAAGAGTTTTTTATTATTGTAAATTTTTAAAAAATTAATTATATATAATATTATTTTTAAAGGCCTCTGCCATATGATGAGTTCATCAAGTTCAAGGATTGATACTCAAACTGAGGATGATGGGTTAGCTCCTATGGAGGTGATCAAGGCAGCATTACCAAGCTTGAGCTTAGCAGAACTGAAGAGGCTAGAAAAAAAGATTCCTGAGTTGCTATATTTTTGTCCTAAAGTGGAATATCTTCCAGCAAATGCATACACTTTGATCAGTAATGGCACTATAAAAGTACTGGAAGTAACAGATAATCACGATGATGATTGGCTTTCTGGAGACGTAGCTGACTTTTTGTCCAAGTGCATAAAAATGAAGATAAAAGGAATTGAAGAGACTGTAAATCTTAATTACATACAATATTATGTGAAAGAAGTTGACTATAACTAAACTTTCAATCAGTATTGGTGACTGCAGATATATTCATGCTAGGCCCAGCAACAAGTCCGATTATCCGGAATACAAAGATATTAATGGCGATGCAGTTTTGCTTCAACTTCACAAAGCACTTGGAATTCCTGAGTACAAAAAAGATGAAATGATATGCCTCCTTTTTTATCCCTACATGAATTCTACACCGTGTTATGTGTGAGGCAGAAGAATGAATATCGACTATTACACATACTAATGACTGATAATAATTGTTGTAATGTAATTATGATAAAAATGATTATGTTAATTTTTGTAGATCTAGTCTATCACGTGATCTCTCAGCTGACAGCTCACCAGCTCGATAAGATATTAAGAAGTCCTTGTTCTTCCCGGCAGTCCTACCTGTAAGAGTATACTCAGTCTTGCTGCTGTAAATACAGTGAAATGGCTACTCGAGTGGCAAATTACCTTGCCTCGACCAAACTGCTAGATCTATCTCGTCGAAATCAAATATGGTGGACTCCCGTTTTTGGCTCTAGGTCTTCTACCCCTGCACCGTTACTAGCAGCACGTAAATCCTGATATCTTTTTTACTTCATTCTTAAACTAAATTTTTATGTAGGTTTATATAGTAGTACTATGAGCTGTTCTGGTCTCGGCACTGCTGATAGCCAAGCTCA
>NW_003550341.1:0-3626 GCF_000090795.2 Amphimedon queenslandica | reverse complement strand
GCACCCTCATTTGCAGTCAAAGGTCCTTTTTTATTTATTCAATACTATCACATAGTCTATTGTAAGGTGGTAGACAGCATATTGGTTGATGTAGTGTGACATCTGCTCTCCAAAATTCAATGACCATTGGACATGATGCTTTGTTAAGTTAGTATGATATCAATGACGTACGATTCAAATCTTGTGGACAAGCAATTTTCTATCATCACTCTGCAGTTAACAACTTCAGTCATAATGATTTATAGATCTTTCTCTCTACCCTGTATTATATAAGGAAGTGTCTACAGCTCCGGTAACCGTTCGATGTCCGTGATGCTAGAGCTCCGGTAGACACCCACGTGGAGATATACGCATGCGCACAACCAGTCAACCGCGCAAATAAACATGGAAGAAGCAAGTAGCAGTGATGCTCCAGCTGCCGATCCTTTTTTCTGTGTGGGGGAAAAGTTTTCTTCGTTTTGTGACCTGGAAAAGAAGATAAAGAACTTTGAAGGAGTTCATTTGGTTCAACTCACTCGAAGAGATTCAAGGACATTGGAGGCAGCGGCAAAACGTGTACCAAACAGGGTTATAGGTGCTCATGCAGAATTGAAGTACTATGAAGTTCAATATTGTTGTCATTTTGGTGGACATGTATATAAGAAGAACGGTTCAGGAAACAGAATACATCAAAGGTAAATTAATTTGTGTAATCATGTGCTAACAGTTCAGAATTCATCATATACATCAGCACTGTTAAACAAGGTTGTCAAGCTGGTCTAAAAGCTGTTCTAAGTAAAGACAAAAAATATCTCGAGGTGACGCATTTTTCTAATGAACACAATCATATTGTTAGCAAGGTGAGCTTATCGGTATTTTAACTTGTTTATTAGAAAATGTGTATACATCAGACTTGGGGTCAGTTACATTAGAAAGTACTATTATTATTATATACATGAAAAACTATTCTATTTTGTATTACTATTATTGCTGCCTCTTATATTAATGTATTACTATTACCTATTACTATTACTATTACAGTGGTACATATGCAAAATGTAATCTATTTTTACTATTACTATTACTTGGAGGTATAAGCAATTGCAATAATTACTGTTACCATTACTATTACTATTGTGTCATTATTATGAACCACAATCAATAATTATATGCTGCACTTGGTTGCAGAAGTTACACCCATTGTTAGAATGACACCTGTATATAGTGTATTACTTTTGTAATTATCTATTACTATTACCCCACATATACTCGATATTCATATAGGCAGTTTATGACCACTTGCCAAGACAAAGACGATTAGCCACTGAAGAGTCTAATAAAGTTAAATCTTTATTACATGTACAGGCTAACAAGAAATTAATACAACAACACATTGCCAAAACAACAGGAAAAGTGGTAACATTGAAAGACTTAAGTAATGTCCGTGCTCAAATGGAGATTAAATCAGGAGATCATAATGAATTAGAAATATTAGTGAAAGAATTGTCAGAAATTGAAGGTTTGTAATTAACCAAGTACAGAAAGTATAGTAATATGTACATGTATATAATTATGCCCTATATTTGTGCTAGACATACACATAGTTTGTAACTGATTTTAACTTTTAATTTACCAATTCTGGTATTGTAAAATTTTAATACATCAAGCTTCAATTTTGGGTGTTGAATTTCACGTACATTATCCTAACAAATTATAGAGAATTTAGTAAAATTAACCACTGTATATCTATGTATAGGTGCAACTGTAAAGTTATTTCATGATGAGAAGTCGGAACTGAGTGGGATTTTTTTTCAGGACAACGTTATGAAGTGTGCCTTTAAAGGCTACCCCGAGGTACTTATGGTAGACGCTACATATAAACTCAATAAATTTCGAATGCCACTTTATGTTCTCCTGGTTATCGATGGAAATGGTCTCAGTGAAATTGTTGCTATTTTTTTAACGACCCTAGAAACAGAGGATGCAATAACGAAAATGGTTTGTTCATTCAAAACGTATAATTCATCATGGATTAATACTCGAGTTGTGATGTCTGATAAGGACTTTGTTGAAAGAACAGTTTTCCAAAGAGAATTTCCTAGCTCTTCATTAATTATTTGTCTCTTCCATACTCTTAGAACCTTCCGACGAGAAGTTACCTGTGAAAAGCTGAATCTCCGTTCTGGAGAAAGAGATCATGCATTGGAATTAATCGAGAAACTCGTGTATGCCAAATCAGAAGAAGAATATGACCAGAACCATGAGCTGCTTATAGACTGTGGACTTCGAAATGTAATTGACTACTATAATGCAAACTGGCATCCTATAAGAGAACAATGGGTTGAGTGTTTCAAAGGAAGTAATCTTACTCTTGGTGAAACTACAAACAACAGACTTGAAAGTATTAATGCAAAAATAAAGAGTGTTTGTACTCGCTACGCTACTTTACCAACATTTTTTCGCCACTTTTTCGCTTTACTTTCATGTCTTCGCAATGAAAGAAACCACATCACCGTAATGGATCTAGTAAAGAGAAAGATAGTATGTGAAAGTTCACCAGTAAAGCAGTATGCTGAATTTGTCACACCATATGCTTTTCGGTATATTCAACAACAATCATCTACAGAGTATGGTCCAGATGAATTTTTTGTCGAGACGGAAGATAGCTCTTTATTTTCATTCATGTCATCTGAAGGGCGTTTGTTACTTAGTGCTAGGCATTGTTGTTGTAAATTTTGGTCAAGCATGAATTTGCCATGTAGGCATATACTATCACTTCGAAAGAAGCTTGGTTTACCCTTGTTCAGCGAAGAAATTGTTGCTGAGAGGTGGAAAAGATCGTATTTACAACACGTCTATGATGTTAAATCAACTGAAGCTGAAAGTGAAAACTCACTACAAGTATGAATTGTGTGTCACATCTATGATTAGCATATATGTTGTTTTAGATTGTTGCTATAGCAACAGAAACTGTGGCACGGACTCTATCTCAACACGAAAAGTATCGTAAGGCTCTTACAGTGTCACAGAAATTGGCATCTCTAGCTAGTGAGGTAGGAATGAGTGAGTTTAGTGAGAGGTTGAAAGTAATGATGGATCTTGAAGAAGCTTGGCTACAAGGAAAAAAACCAGAAATAATTTTTAGTCATACTACAATTGAATCTGAAGGTATTACATGTTTACAAAATTTGGTAAATGAATTATATTTATAAATGTAGATTCACCAGATGTATGTAGTACAGAAGTGGTAGTTCCATCCTGTGGTCCTTCAGTTCAGGTATATTACCAATGTATACTATTATTATTATTAATTTTTAGGAGGACTCTCATCAGCCACTTGAACATAATGAGCCAGTTCTACATAGCACTGAAAACATCAAGCTTCCACCAATTTTAAAGAAAAGGGGCCGCCCAAAGGGACATGAAAAAACTGTCATTGGTTTACCATCCAAAAGGTTGAAGAGGAAGACAGGAGGAGTTTCTCCTTTGCCTTTTCTAAAGAAACACCCAGTTGAGAGAGAAAAAAGTATTTACCATTATTTTAATTGTAGTAATCAAGTTTTCTTTATAGTAATTTTATCTTGGCTAGTTGAAGCAGAAATGGTATGTTCAGCTATTTCAGGTAGAGCAATTATAAATGAAGAAGA
>NW_003550339.1:0-3627 GCF_000090795.2 Amphimedon queenslandica | reverse complement strand
TTCCTTCATATTTCCTACAGTATTAGGAAACACAACTCATCTTTAATTTGTATATATTTAATTTGAGGTGTATAGCCTGATATTGACAATTTGTACGAATTCACGAGCTCAAATTTTATTATTTTTTATTTTATTATTTACGTGTGTAGCCAAACGAGAAGAAAGTACCAATGTTCCACTGATGCTGCCTTTCCTGTAAGGGTCCCTAGGAAAAACTTAAATTTTGTGAATTAAATGACAGCTTTGTGTAATGGATCTGCTACGATAAATAGCAAAAACCAACCTTGAGGAGAGAGGAAGACTTCAAGTGCTGATGAGCCTGAGTTCGGCGGTTGCCTACTAGGCTTAATGCGCCTTCCTTTTAACATTAAACATCCTTTCCCATTGATACATGAGAAGTTGCTCCTTTGTCAATCAACTCAGCTCATCCTTACCCAGGCACTTCATTAAAGTGATGATAGACTGTAACAGCAATTTTTCAATTGAGCTTTCTGTTGTTAGGAATAGAAATGGTTTCAACGATGTCAGCTAGTGTTCTATAAAAAATTAATATCTCATCTCAAACCATAACCTTGTAGCTTCTCTCCTAGCTAAGTGACATTTGTTTAAACGTCTTCAGTTTTGACTTTACTGAGTGATTCAAGGTATCTTCCTCCTTAGAGTGGACAGACTTCATTCCTTCATTGTCTTTAAGTTACTCATCTTTATTTTAATTTAACTTGATGATTATCATTCTGGGTGGTTCTGGGTTGGTGGACAGTGCCTTGAAGCTATTGCTCACCTAAGGAGTGTAGCCTAACTTTGACAATTTTTGCAAACTT
Source organism: Amphimedon queenslandica (assembly GCF_000090795.2). Lineage (NCBI taxonomy): Eukaryota > Metazoa > Porifera > Demospongiae > Haplosclerida > Niphatidae > Amphimedon > Amphimedon queenslandica. The sequence goes on along the minus strand of NW_003550339.1, from coordinate 2,806 downwards.
ACTATAGTTCAAATTTTTTTTAATTGAGCTTTGTGTTATAATAATAGGCTCAAACATTTAATCTGATCCATTGCTTTGTTTATCAGCACTGGATTATCAGTATCCCTATCATCTTAGTATTCATAAAATGCCTGCAGACAGGAGCACATTAAAAGATGTCATCACCAATCTTGATGCATCTCATTTTGTTGTAATATCAAGATTGAAGGGTTAATATCAAGGTGATTTAAAATATATTCCTCATTAGAGTGGACAGTCTTCATTCCTTCTATATTTCCTACAGTATTAGGTGACACAACTCATCTTTACTTTAATTTTAAAACTAAAGTTATTTATTCAACAAAATGAATGCATGTATGCATGCATAAGTAGTTCTGCAAAACTCTTGTGATGGCCTATCATTATCATAGTTGGGATGTGGAAGTATGTATTCATTTAAAGTCCCATTTAACGTCCTGACGTCCTCAGCAATGAGCTCTCCTAACTTCACCCATTTATCCTACTCTCCATACACTATTCTTTTGTATGAGGGGTGGAGGTTGAATGAATGGTGGCTGTTATATGAGAGGTGACTGGTGTACAAGGGGTGGTGGGTGTATGAAGAGTGGTGCTTGAATCAGTGGTAACATGACTTGAATGTCTCGATATTTAGCACCACATTGGGATGCGAAACAATGTTTTGCTGGATTGCAACAGTGTCTTATTTTTGCTGGCAAACAACTTGAAGATGGCCGTATTCGTGGTACTTCAGCTACAATTATATGAGGCTGGAAGTCAAACTGAACCTGGGGCTTGGAGTAAAACGACTAATTTGCATAAATATGGTCAGAGTGAAATGAGAACATGGTGGGGCTATCTCTCCATATTATAGATAGCTCTACTATGGCCTGGATTTCTCTTCCTTTTTAAGCACTATATGCAAATAAGCATTATAATTCATTAATTTCTCAACTAACTTAACTTTACTTACCAAAATCATAGCAATGATGATTCCACTGCAGGCTAAGAAGAAACTGAATAATCCTATTGTTTTTAAGATAGAATCCTTAATTTAAATAAATTTGAAGATTTACCTGGTTCGATGGCTTCTACTCATAAGATCCAAGGTATACGAACCAGTAAAATGTCCTTAGCTGTCTTTGAAAGTGTGTAGGTTTTTTTTCTTTTTTTTACGTCCAATAAATATAATTTTTCATTGAATAACTTGTTGAAAAACTAATCCAATTCCTGTAAAACCTGCTGCATTAATGGAGTAAGTGTTTGATATTGTAATTTGGAATAGGTATGGTGGGTAGATTAATACTGTTAAATCCTTCAAGATTACTGTAGGGTCTGCAAACTGGCTCATTGAAGTAGTATGTGATAACCCATGGGGGTCTCAGAATCCCTGCAAAGAAAGCACTTTGTGTACCCATATGCATCTCCTCCCTTTGATTTTGATGGCTGAAATGGCTCTTTCTATCTGCATCTGATTCTGCTGGTTAAGCTTTACTTGATAAATCAACTATAATTGAAATACATTATTATAGTATACTAATAATCTAATCCAGTCTCACTGGAGTATCATCATAATAATCCATTTCTTCAGTAAATATGGATCAAGATACTTCAATAAAGCTTTCCTAATAGTAGCTGATGATATGACTTGCTGTTGCTTCTTGTTCTCCTAATCTCCTGGTGACTGATTTTTCCCAATGCATACCGGAAGTATGCTGTACTATCTCTACATTAACTTGATGATTGTCATTCTGGGTTGGTGGACAGTGCCTTGAAGCTATTGCTCACCTAATGAGTGTAGCCTAACTTTGACATTTTTTTTGCAAACTCACTATAGTTCCAATTTTCTTAATTGAGCTTTGTGTTATAATAATAGGCTCAAACATTTAATCTGATCCATTGCTTTGTTTATCAACACTGGATTATCAGTATTCTTATCATCTTAGTATTCATAAAATGCCTGCAGACAGGAGCACATTTAAAAAGATGTCATCACCAATCTTGATGCATTTCATTTTGTTGTAATATCAAGGTTGAAAGGTTAATATCAAGGTGATTTAAAGTATATTCCTTGTTAGAGTCAACAGTCTATTCAAGTACATTTTTAAAACTCAAAACTTTAACTCTCAGAAATTCTTAAAAATCACACTTATATATATGGTATTAATATTCCAACAGGAAACAATTGATTTAATACCTTGCTGGTCCTCTCCTTTTATCCTCTAATGTTTATTAATCTAGAAGGCTCTGTTAAGCCCAACATACACTAGGTCCAGGCAACATGTTGCTAGCAAAATTTGTGGTAATTTGATAGCAACATGTTGATTACAAGACCAAAGGAACCACAAATGTTGCTAGCAACTTGTTACCTAGTGTATGCTGGGCTTTAAGTATTGGCCTAGATTGGCCTATAGAATACTCACATATATAATAGAATGTTCCAGATTCTGCTAGAATCAATCTCTTATATAGTTAATAGAGGATGTGGTTGACCTGAGGATGTAACATACATAAATGTTCCTTGATTTCATCAGCACAAGCAGAAATATAGGACAAGTTAAAAATCTTATTAGTTTCAATAAATGGATGACGATGTCACTCTAAATCATTATCCCTCCTTGACATGACTCGGAATTGTTTTGGAGAAGACAGAAATTTGCAAGGGGACCATCATTTGTAAGGCAATTATATTAAGCATATAAAATAAATACCCAAAAAAACACCGGACTTAATCGCTAACATAAATACAAGATTAAAGTGATGCATCAAACTCAGCTAAAATAAAGTCTACCTCTGACAGTAAAGAAAG
>NW_003550338.1:0-3627 GCF_000090795.2 Amphimedon queenslandica | reverse complement strand
TCATTCTCTCTCTGATTTCTTTTGGTATCTGCTTGAATGATGGCAGATCAAACAATTTTTTCATAACTTCAGTTTCAATCTCAGCACTCTTCCCTGTAGCAGCTGCTATTGTCCCTGTACTAGCTGTTGGAGTGCCAGTCACTTGAGGCAAGAGCTTTTGAACAGTTTTCTCTTTGATGTCTTCTAAATATTGCTGCTGCTGCCTCCTTCTAGTTCCTGTATATATCTGACTGGTTACTAACTCTTCTCTTCCATTATGTCCTATTTCTTCATGGCATTCAGTAGTAATGGGAGGCTATGGAAGAGAGAGATTATGAGGGTACCATTGGTTTAATGGTTATTATTGTAAACTTACTGTTCTCTCTGTTGGTGACTTCTGAGCATTGGCCATTGACAGTTTCTCCAGTAAAATAATAAGTAAATAGTAAATACTGTTTCTCCAGTAATGCTACTATATAGACAGACATGCAGCTGCCCTGCTTAGCTAACCCTTTAAGTACTACTATCTGGTAGAGGCATGCAGGAAGTAGGCTGAGCTAGTAGGCCTACAGCAACAGTGCTGTGTGTGTGTGTGTGTGTGTGTGTGTGTGTGTGATATATTATAGTATGCCAGTAATTATGTAGCAGCTGTACGCAATTTGAAATTAAAATATTTTTCATACCACAAACAATTACAACGATTAGCGGGTAGTTTACTTCACACGAGCCCTGCTACGTAAGCATAAAATATAATGGTAACATAATTATATATTATAATGTGATGTATATGTCACTTAATTTACACTTCAGATGAATCCTCCCTATGTAGTTAGGACTGCCCTTATTATAAATATGCTGTACAGTATTAGCAATAGAATTTATAATACTGTTAGTATAATGCTATTAGATAACTTATTAATAACACAGTAGCATTACTAAGTAGGATTCACTCCACTTCAAAATGGCTGCCAGGACTTTTGTAGCCTTGCTATACCGGGAAAACAAGCTCCTTTGCTTAGGACCTAATTATCTTGACCGGTATTACTGGAACTATTATATATTATGAACTAATCTATCACGATGTTTATAATGTTGTTGGTTTCACACCATTCAAATGTAGTAATGATTTAATAAGACTGGGGTGTATTATGTTACTAAAAATAGAACAGTATTATTGTACTTTATATGCATAATTATTATATCCTGTTTTTTATCATCTACATGTAGTTCCTGGAAACATAGGGAGGGACATATAGATTTTAGACATACTATCCTTATTTGGCTGTTCTATTTTTAATAAACATTCATAACATCCTCATTCCAATGATGCTGTATACTATCATAAAGTGTCTTTGTGGTTTTCAAGGGCTGGAAGGGATTATTTTAATGAAGACATCATATGACATCAGTCACATCACATCATGCACTCTGTGTTATTGTACTGTCTTCTCTCATGTGTTTATGCTAATAGTTTTAATGACAATACTTAACTAAACCACCCACTAATTACCCCATCCTAAATAATTGGGAAGTATCGTCTACGCAAAGAAACCATACAAAGATATAAGATACCTTAAGGCCACTTATTTTTAAGTAGACAAATACTGTATTTGTGGTTTGTTAATGGTACTGATTTAGCATGTACTAATTTTTTTTTCCAATTAATAACTATTAATAAACCTAAATTATTAATAAATGTGAGTACTAATTCTTGCGATTTTAAAGCCACTCACAAAAAACGCAAAAAAATTAGTACTCGCAAATAATAGTGGCTTTAAGATAATCTAATACATATTATACATGCACACGTGCACATTATGTACGTATAACATAAAGGAGGTTGTGCAATTCATGGTCCATTTCATAGTTTATGTTTCGATCACGCTAACCACTAGCTCCTAATTAGGGTTTACTCATGTTAAGTAAACTCTACTACTGTAAGTACAAAGGAGTGGCATTTAGGTACATATGTTATATAAGAATTTGTCATAATTTGGGAAACATTGACGAGTTTTCACGTAGAGTTAATTCCATAGATTCCCTTCTCAGCAAAATAGCTCAACATATTTGCGATTGAGGTATATTTCAATAACAATAATTAACATAAAGACGATAATATTATGATTACAAATCATCATAATCACATTTGTTGCATTGAGAAGAATTCAGGATAGAGATTGGAAAAGAGGGAGAGAGAATATAATTGATTAAGAGAACTCCAGCAGATACAGAAAGATAGGTGAAAGACAGATACATACATTATTGTCAGAGAGAGTTAAGGGAAGAAGTATACAGTATATCAAATATATAAATTTATTTATTTTGCTTGATCATCATCATTTGGCCCAAGGAGGGATACAGGTGGATTTTGTACTGGAAGCTCTAGGTTACTCGAGCTGTTATCTCTACTGCCCCCATATCCCACGTCACTCTCTGCTGATGGGTTTCTTCTTCCAACTGGCACTTTACTTTCTACGACCCTCAGTCTCTTGTCATGGTCATCTACTCTCCTCTTCAGTTCTGTTATTTCTTTAACATTTTTATTTGCTTCCCTCAATTCTTCTTGGATCTTTTTTATTTCTTCTTTTAGCTCTTCTTGCTCTATACTCATCTTCTCAATTCTTTCGTCTGTCATCTTTCTCAATATTTCTGTCATCCTTTGGTCTGCGTTATTTAGCAGCTGTGATGTCCTTATGTGGAGCCTTTCCAATGGGAACACTAGCTCTGTCCTTTCATCATCCTGAGAGTAGGGAATGAGGAAGAGAGAGAGAGAGAGAGAGACTATTATTGTGTGTCCATGGCTATCATGTGCTATATAGCATGGTTTAATATGTACATACAGCCTGGTTTCTACTAGTATGCTATGCTAAAAACCAGGCTAGCTAGCCAGTCTACTTCTTAGCAGCCTGCATGGCTATGTGCATATAGCCTGGTTTTTCTATTATGCTACATATATTTATCATATCCTGGTTTCATCAACTTTTGGTTTCCATATAGCCCCTAGGCCTACAACAGCTTCACAATGCTATTGCTGTTGCAACAATCTTGAAGATAGAGATCAGATCTAACACTACAATAGATCTATGCTACCAGGAATCCATACAATAGATGCCAGGGAATATAATTCAAATTGCACACTTACATGTCCTTCCTCAGGCTCTTGAGCAACTGTTTGATTATGATCAGTCATATTTTATACTGCCCACTCTCTCTCTTCCTTTAATTCTTCTGCTTTATTTCTTCTTCTCTGCAAACTAAAGTTGTCCTCTATTTCCCTTTATTTTTATACAGCTATAACATTGTGACATCTACATCAAAATGTGTTAAATCACGGAAATGTTAGTTTAAGTATATTCATCAATGGTCTGTCCCCTAGTGTATTGCTATTTCCTCATTCTCTTGTTTTATTGTTTTGATAATGACATTAATACTTTACTCTATTAATAGTCACACTCACTCGCACTCTAAAGTACTCATAGCGCATGCATGATGAATAATGACATCATAGTGATGCATGACATCAACATACGTGGTGTGACTTTGATGTCAGAAAAACAATAACAATAACAATAATAATTATAATTATAATAATTACAATACACGTACACATAGAAAAGAATAAATATTTTTAAAGTGAGAAAATAGTCA
>NW_003550335.1:0-3628 GCF_000090795.2 Amphimedon queenslandica | reverse complement strand
AAGTCGAATCTAATAATCTTTTCTCAATACACGAGTCACTAAAGAGGGATTTGGGAGATGAAGAATCCCTTCATTATCTTTACTGGTCCCTTAGAGCAACAGCTAATGAAGGTGTAGCACGTAAATATCTCAAAGATCTCTTTGACTCGTCTTCTTTCTCCGAAGAATGGAACCCGGATGACCCCAGGGTGCTAATGAGGTATCTAATGACTCGTATTGATATGAACCCTCAGTTCTCGTCACATGATCCATCTCAGTACGAAACCTACGTCTCGTTTATTTTATTGGATTATCCTGAATTGGGTCATCATAGCCATTACCCACACAACGACTACACTAAGAGATTGGATCTCTACCGCTTGTTGGAAGAGAAATGCTACATTGTCCCGCAAAACATTGAGGCACTGACTGGTATATTGGGACGATTGGGACTTTTAAAGCTAAAGACAGAGATCGAGGAAGACTTTGCTCTTCTACTGCGTGACGTCGATTCGCTTCAACTCAAGAAAACGTTTCGTTCGATCCAGTCAAAAATGAACCAAAGCACAAGCCTGCCTCGTATTTATTATATATTGGAGACTTTACTTACCGAAAATGCCAAGAGGGACAATCTCCTCTCAATGTACCAGTCGCTGCAGATGAGGGATCTTAATGGCCTCAACCCTCTCTGGTACATGTTTTGGGTTCTCAACGGTACTCAAAATGAGCGACTAGCGACTTTAATCCCCAACCCTCCTCCATCAGACTGGACTCCTACTGAATCAACTCTCCTTCTAAGAATGATACTAGTTAGTGTCGATATTTCCCTCAGAGACCCAGCTTTCTTTAACACATTTACCCGCACAATTTCATCGTATAATGATTACATTGGCAGTGTTTCTAATTATCCTCCTGATAGGTTCGACTTGCGTATGGACCTTTATCGTCGTCTTGAAGAGAGTTCCGTGATTAGTACCAGCAACATAGAACCTTTGCTAAATGTCCTTGAGATTCTCGGCCTAAAGGCTCTTAAAGAGGAAGTGGCCAAGTCCTTTGCTAGTCTTTCAAAGGCTGAAGTGAAGAGAGTGTTTGATGCTCTCATGTCTAAACTAGACATACCACGTGTCCTGCCACGTGTCTATTACCTATTGGAGTACCTACTAACAGATGACGCTAAGAGCAACGACTTATACTCAATGTACTTCTCTCTTTCGAAAAGAAACCTTGACAAGGATCATCCTCTCTGGTACATAGCCTGGGCTCTATCCCATACTTATAATGAGTCTCTGGTGAAGGAGCACATGGACTCGCTCCTGGTTGATAATCCAATACCTCATGAATGGATGCCTCCTAATCCAAAGATGATGCTCAGACTTGTAATGGTACGCATGGATCTGAGTGAAGAGTTTCGTGACAGGGATACTTATATTAATTTCATTCGTATCGTGTCACCACAAGACGAGTACATTGGCATACCAGAGTCCTTCCCTTTCAATCAGCAGATGGAGCGAATGAACTTCTACCGAAGACTAGAGAATGTGAAGTTGATAAGGACGGAGGACATATCGGCCATTATTAACGGATTGAGAGGGATTGGAGAAATCAAGCTGTTGGATAGAGTCAGTGAAGACTCTAGACGTTTCTTTTTCTCTCATCGAAAAGTGACTCCCACTGGTTACTACAGCTCAGCTCAACTAGCTCATTTTAATCCTTCTTCACCTCTTTATTCAATGCATGGGCTGGACTCATCTCTCCCTCCTCCTCCCCCTCCTCCTTCTCAATCATCTCTCAATACTCCAGCTGGCCCTATGCTTAACCAATCAGGAGGACAGTCAACTGCTGTGTCTCAATTAACTGGAGGACCTCCTCCCCCTCCTGTCACGAGGGAAGGAGGAGGAGCTTTAGTACCTTCATCAAAACCACCTGATTATAATTCAGTTGTTAGTGAGTATCAGTATCACCCACCAAAGACACCTGACACAATGACAGGTACATACTGATAACTATAATAATGATTAAATATACATACAACACACATGATGTATGTTGTATAGTAGATCTATGATATGATGTATAATGTATGTGTATTAGTAGAAATTAAATAAACCATTGTACATATAATATAAACAAACCAATACTTGTTGTTGTTGTTGTTGTTATTATTATTTTATTACAGGCCCCACAGGAGCAACCCCTCTCCTAATATCTCTTCTAGCAGTTCCTAGTCTTGAAGAACGAATCTGGATAAATGGAGAGTCAGGGGAAGACATTGTCAGGTTGTGTATCAAGAAATTACTCGATTCCTATATCTTTCCTGACGATAAGCAGTTTATGTTACGTGTGGCACATGTCATGTCTCGTTTTGGTAATCCTCCATTTCCTTTGTGTACCGACGGTGGTATCTGGCAAGTTAGTCTCTTTGCTCATAATGATAATCTCGACACTCGGACTCACGTTCGACTTACGACAAAGTATGAAAAGATCTCGCGGTGTTTTCAGATCGACTGGACGTCAGTGGAGAGGAGACATCTGGAAATTCCAATGTATTCTGCCATAGCTGCTAGATTGTATCTAAGCAATTTCGCCGAAGCTATTCCACCTGCTTATAAAGTTGAAGAGCAAGCAAAGTACTGGTGGGAAATTTATATGATGAGACACGAGTCAAAACACTATATGAAGAAAGAGGATTTTAATAATACCATTAGAATGTTGAGTGGCCAGCAGTAGTAGATCTATGTTAATTAATGGTAGATTTGTGATGATTATTCATTATAATTATTATTAATGGCTATTGTAATTATTAATTCATGGATGATGATCTATGAGTAATTAATGGGTGCCATTTGGTGGGTATGTACAAAATAAGGGGACTTCCCGAGGATATCCCCCTCATTGGCTCATATAGCTCATTCTTCTCTCCGAGTCTCCGTCGATTGCAAAGCAGCTGCAAAGAATGGCCTCACTGTCGTCTTCTCTTCGAAAAGGAAAGGCCGATATAACCACGCAGATTAACCAAATAGATCAAAAGCTCTCCAAGAAAGAGAAAGGATCCTTTTTATATCTAGTCGAAGTACTCGCAAAGGAAGCAGATCCTAGCAAGTCTTTAATCGCCCTTTTGGGTGACTTGCGCCACAAGTACTGCCATGAAAAGGATGATTCTATTGATATTTTAAGGATTATACTGGATAAAGCTAAATTAAAGAAATATGCAGATATTCTTTGTCCTCCAAACCAGTTTAGGCCACCCACACTTGAAAATTATCAGTACATATCTGAACATGAGTGCAAGCTTGTGGCAATGAGGTCATGCCTCATAAATCTGGTTTGTTCCCTGACTAAGGATTTGCTGCGTACCCTTTTGGAAACCCTTTGTCTCAAAAGTGACAGCAATCCTGAAAATTACACCTGTATCTACACCCTTTTGAGGGAGCTGGAGCAAAGAGCAACCATATCTCCTGGAAGACTTGAGTTTATTTCTGAAGTATTGGAAGAAGATGATCGGTTTGCCAGCGTCAGACACATCATAGGTAAGTGCTATAGAGTCTACACTATGTTTATTATATATTACACTGCACAAATTAGACAGTTACCAGGAGCAATTTTGCAATGAAGGACAAAGACACTCCTCTACTGGAAACAGTTAGTCATC
>NW_003550327.1:0-3636 GCF_000090795.2 Amphimedon queenslandica | reverse complement strand
TAAACACTTGTAACATGTAGGTGTGTGCTAAATTATTGTGGTTAACAGTGCTAACTATTGTGGTTAACAGTCCTCCCACTGTTACAATACTGTGTATAATACAATAACTAATGAATATAATTATGGCTGCAAATTTCTACCCGGGCAAAGCCCGTACTTGCCCGGATCCAAATACGCCTATGAGTACATGATGTGAGGGGCAAGGAAGGCCCCCAAGGAGCTCATGACCAGGAAGCACAATAGACAAATATAAACAATAAACAACAAAATTAGAACAGAACGACCTGAGCGACATGAGCCACGAGACCGGCCACCACCTTTAGCACGACGAGTCTTCGGCATCACTCACTAGTCAGAACACCAGTAATCACAAAATAAGAGAGTCTTAATCTAAATACAGGTAACATCAGTGTATCACAAAAGCATTTACTGCATACAAACTTGATTGAGTGTTTGCCTTCATTATGCCACGATTGCAAGCTTTAGAGTTTCGTAGAGCCTGCATTCACCAGATGAAACAGCTAAAAAAACAATAGTCATGAAATACATACTGGTGGCCATTTTTATTAATGGTTTGACTAATATGATGTCATAACTTAAGCCCCACCTTGCAATTAATTTTTCCTGCCATTTTTAAAATATACAGAGGTATCCAGAAATGACACAAGATCAAAGATGGCGTATAAAGTATAAAAAGTTATGCAGGAATTTCTTTTAATTTTTAAAGTTAAATGATCTATAACTTTTAAACAGTGCATAGTAAAAATTTTACATAACAGAAGTTGTACAACTTTTTCTTTACTATAAAATGGCAGCAATTAAAAAGATATTAAAATTTCATCCAAAAGTACCTTAAGTCTATTAATATATCTTAAGCAATGATTGTTGATGGATAGTGGGCATGGTGAATGGGATGTCCATTTTCTAAAAACCTTGGTTGTTTAATGTTAGTTGTATTTCACTGCTAGTGCAATTTGAGTGATGTGTGTGTGTGAAAACCATTGGTGCCTATCCACCCAGTATTGCTCAGTATAAAACAATCGAGCTGCATTCAGGAAATGAGATTAATCAATGTATGACAGTGAACTTGTTGCTTTAATACAAAGGCAAAGTGTGAGAAACAGGTTTACTTTTCATTAAAGTTAAGCATTGATACAAATTTGTGTGACTATTACTTATGTAGCACATGGGGTTAGGAAGGGAAGAAGCTGTCATAATAAAGTCCCGATTTTGATTGTGGCTTGTAGTACATGTATATTACAAATACTGTATGTCGTGGTCTATTTGCAGCTGCATTTATTCGTGGTCATAAGTAAGTTCAATTAAAAGTTGTAAACCACACGATATTGAAGGAAATCACCTTGCTGCAGTGTTTTTGAGCTGTTCTTTTTCTTGTCTTACTAAGCCTTGGTTTATTTGGAGCTTCTTTTACCGGTTTTTGAGTCTGCCCATTCTAGTTAGTGTTTTTTGACTTAGGTGTGGTCCTTAATCACCAGCACGCGGACCAGCAACAATTTGCAGCAAAGAGGCTGAAGGAACTCTGAGGTAGTGGTCCATACAAGAAGTTCAGAGATAGAGAAGGACTCGCTATTGGTGAATGGCTCCAGTTAAGCTGCTAAAGAACAGATGAATAGCTGAACATTAAACACATGGTCTTATTGTCAAAACTATGTTCTAACAGTTACCATGATTTTTCATTGAACTTTTTTATGACCGCAAATAATTGCGAACGCAAATTTATCCTGACCTACGGTAATAGGTGCTTATAGATCCAGGTGCTGATTTAGTACATATAATCATCATACATGTTAATGCTGCCATCAGTACTGTGTGCATTATAGATGCTAATGCTTGCCAGCTGACACATTGCGCTTAATACTGTCATCAATGCTGTGTGCATTTTAATGCTTGCCAGCTGATGTTGTGCATCTTTGGTGTTTATGAGGAGCTTCTGAACAGCATTGTGTGATCAATTGCCATCATTCAAAGAACGAGCAATGTTAGCAAATACATCTTTCAAAGACTTTGACCTAGTTTCCCTCTTGGTTACATACTTTGTGCACTACTGAAAAACACTTTTCCTTGGCACAATGTACTGCATGTCTACATTAGCATGCCAGTATGTTACTGGAATAGGATTGAAGCTGTGGAGCATCCCATCATTGTGTGCAGTGAGAATTACAGGCTCTTCTTCAGTGATGTTAATGGTGGTTTGTGCCTGAAAATCTTTAGGAAATTCAAACCAACACTCTTGCTTGCCATAACGTGTACGTAAGCAGTGGGACTCCAAACAGCGAGTGTGACTTTGGCAGGTAGCAATTACATCAATCAGGTTTTCCTCAAAATCAGATACTTGTGAAAATGATTTCTTACTGATGTGTGGATCAACCTTTGCTGGTGGAGAATCAGTGACATAACTGCCATCTGGAAGGAGAGCAGAATTAATGGCTGATATTGTCTTGTCAGTGTACTCAATGATCTCTTGTTTAGTTGACTCGACAAGATCAGGTGATGATGTGAGAAGGTTCTCAACATTAGGAGCATTGGGTAGCCAAGCTAGTGCATGTATTTGAGAACTGCCCTGATATTGCCCCTGAAACCTCATGCATCAGTCTGTGGCTCCAAGTATACCAACATAGAACACTTCCACAAACTTTTGGAGTCTGTAGGTAAAGAAACAATCAGCTAGTACAGGATTATTGACTTCTGCTTTAGCACGAGCTTGTTTGTCATCTGGATCTTCAGGACAGATGAGGGCAGTTCACTCAGGCCACTGGTGATCAGCAGCACTGAGTGAAGATGGTGCAGAGTCCTAGAGTGTCTACCATAAGAACAAAAGGATTCCTCTCTCTAAACAAATACTGCCTGGTACGACAAGGACATGCTCCACAATGAGTACCCTTGTTAGCAAAAAATTCTCCTTCGCGACCAGTCATATTTCTCAGGTCATCAACAGTGAGGTGGGCTTCACCAGGATATTGTGTAATTTAAATTTTCCCTGTGTCATTTGCACGTCACCTCATCTTAGTGTTGAGAGAAAAGAAATGGAACCAAGGATGCTTGGCAAACCTCCCATAATTGTACTTCTTGAAATGCGTGAAGTAGTTTCCAGCCATGACTGAAAATATACGTGTTCCATTGAAGTCAGCAGTACCTATAATACATAAATGATTATCATAAATTAGTTTACTGTTATAAGTACATGCATCAACACCTACCAGTAGAAAACAAAGTACGGAATGCCATTGAATAATATCCCTCTGTTTGAGAAGTGTCCCGGCAGTTGTGTGCCATGTTAGTTTTGATGATTGTGGCGAATGACTGTACCACCTTGCTGGATGGTTTTTCTCTCAGTAGCTGGTAGTGCTGTGGTACACTGTTAAAACGAAAGTGTTATTCTACACTCAAGCGTGTTAAAAATTTGGGTGTTGCTTACTGCTAGAGTGTTGAATCCATCCAACTTGGTGTTGTCTCATTTAAATGAGGTGTCATGATATTCATGTTCTTTTGTTTAACATATCTAACACCCATCAGTGTTGTTCATCAGCTCTTGTAGGCGGAAGTTATTTATAACCATTAATGACTAATAATAAAATGCCAAAATGGTGAAAAATCTTTTTTTTAATGATAAGGTTA
>NW_003550325.1:0-3641 GCF_000090795.2 Amphimedon queenslandica | reverse complement strand
CCACATCTCTGTAAACATTGTACAGGTATCATCTTTATTAAGAACATTCAGCTTATAGTGTACTACCTATAATCTTAGTTACATTCATACATAATACTGTGTACAATAGTAATCAAGTTCTACACCTTAGAGCTGCTGTATTACATTTACAATATTGTGAGATAGCTTTAGAATATTCCATTTCATAATTCATGAAGCATCTCAAAAATTTGACAGGACATTTTTTGATGCGTATACATGTTTGTAAGAGCTGATTTCAACCAAAATTGGATTTTTACATATTTTTAAGCTACTCCAAAATGAGACCGAAATCCACCTTGGGCCATTATCCCCCAAAAATTATGAGAGACTTCTCTATTTTATAATTTTTCTTATACACCTACATGTTCTCATGTTGTGTAGCAAGTTTGAGCTAATTCCAGTCAAAATTGGATTTTTTAAGAGTTTTAGAAATTTACTCCAAATTCAGGCCAAAGCCCCTGAACTAAAAACAAGATCTTTGCCAAATTTCATCAAAAGTGGCTAGGAAAGAATTCTGCATTTTTATAATCTTTTTAAATGCACAATACATGTTTTTATGTTACGTAAAAAGTTTGAGCTGATTTCAATCATAACTGAAATTTTTAACAATTTTTAAATTTACTCAAAAATCAAGCCGAAGTTCCTGTACTATATATAGTACACAGCCATTGGCCAAATTTCATCAAAAATGGCTAGAAAAAATTTTTGCATTTTTATAATTTTTTTCTGATGCATATACATTTTCCTATGTTGTGTAGCAAGTGTGAGCTAGCTGATTCCAATTAAAATTTGATTTTTTAGGAATTGGTCAACATTTTCTGATAAATAATTATACACTTTCATATGTTGTGTAGCATGTTTGACCTGACCCTAGACAGCAAGACCATGTGGGCATAGGCGCCGGAACAGGGGGGGCAGAGGGGGCTAAAGCCCCCCCAGTCTTGAAACAGGAGGGGCTGAGCCCCCCCAGAAATTCTCTGCAACTGACTAACAAAGAAAATAAAACTGACTTTTATCAGTAAAATTAGACCTGCAGTCATCATCTCTTCATTTTATTTAAAGAAAAAGACAAGAAAACTACTCTAAATCCAACAATAGAAGATTAGCACCATTTTTTGTAAAATTAGCAGCCATTTTGTATAAAACCACACCCATTTTAATAACTTAATTGATGTTCAGCCCCCCCAAAATAAATTTTGTTCCGCCGCCTATGCATGTGGGAGAGTATTCTCAATAAGTCTTGCTAGTAATCAGACACTCCGCTGGCTACAGAACTATCTCTCTGGCCTTGTTCAAACAGTCTCTGTTAAAGGCTGTCTCTCCTCTCCTCTCCAAGTAAATTCAGGGGTCCCTCAGGAGAGCATCCTAGGCCCCTAATGTTCCTGCTGTTTGTAAATGATTTACAGAACTCACTACCATTACTGTTTGCTGATGATACTAAATGTATCCTCTCCAGTGAGGATATGAATTCTAAAATAGCCAGCTACAAATGACTTGAATGCATTGTGTAATTGGTGTCATGATAACTACTGGCTTTTTATGAGAACAAGTGCACCATTCCCAGAGTTACTAGTAATCTAGCAGTTTACCTCCTTTATACTTTGTCAATGAATCATCAGTTCTTATATTGACTTTTCATAAAGATCTGGGTGTCTACTTGTCTGGGGATTTGTCTTGGTCTGGTATATTGAGAAGATAGCTTCAAAGGCCTATAGAACCATGGGAGGAACCATGGGAGCCATGGTAAGAAGATACTTTTCAGCATCTATTTCCACTAATACTAAAAGAGCACTATGCATCTACTTGATTCAATCTCAATTGCTCTACTGTTCCATTGCCTGGAGACCATTTTATTTCAAAGACATACATCTTTTAGAGAGAGTACAGAGACGTGCTACTAAGTACATTTTAAATGATTATTCATAATTGGACTATAAGAGTCAGTTAGTAGCTTTGGACTTATTGCCTTTAACATTCATTTCATACATGTATGTGTATTGCTTCTTATAGTTATATAACCCTCTCTTTCTCTTTCTCTCCCCCACTGACTATCTCTCCTTTGTGGCTTTTGCAAATATAGTTTTAAAATGAGGTCAATAAATAATTGATATGTGGTAGCATAGAACCTGCACGGAAGGGAATTTCATTACTGCATTAAATTACAATACATATAATATTTGCATAATACTTGTAACAATAGAAACGTATATATCATTGTTATGCTGCAGTCCTGTTTTCGACCTTTAACTTATTTCACGAGTAATTTTTGGAAGCTTATGATCACCAGCTGGCCCATCAATGCATGGTATTCATGTAAAGCAAATCTCAGAGTCACACCTACATACACTTTGTGGTATATATAAAGTACATGTGCTTGTACATCTGAACATACATGTAGTACATGTGTACATGTATTTCTGATGCTGCAGGCGTAAAAGGGAGCTACTCCACATCATATGAGATTGTTATGTTTTCAATAATTTTATAAATAGCATATTGATGATCACATGTACAGCACATAAAATGTTTTGTTTTGTGTCATTTAAGTTCTAATGAATCATGCAATCTTCCTTAGTTATATCATGCAATTTCCTTTTTATTAACCAAATTAAAATAATTATTAAATGCAAGGTAAGAGTTCATGGTAGTCCCTTATCACATATACCCCCGGTACGTGTATATTTTTGTACAACCTCAGAAATAATGTTTCAATTCTTATATTTTCCCCTTCTTATTTCTTCCTTCACTTTTTTCTCCCATCACTAGCTTCTGGCCCTTTCTTTCTCTTTGTATTAGATTACCATGAGTGGAACTTATCAGGAGATTACAATTCCATAGGTACCTTTAGACACTCTTTCTTTTCATGTGAAAGTTTCACAAAAAGGTGAGTGTCATTTCCTCATTTTCTTGTTTTCACAGCAACAGTATGTGTACATGTAGCTGGATTCATGTAGTATAAGGTTGATATGATGTACAAATTTTTTTATTCACTACTGAATGTATGTCCATGTACATGTTTCTTTTTCTCCCTTTGTGGCTTTTGTCAATAATGCAATTTTAAAACAGGGTCATAAAATACTATCATAATAAATACATCATTTCTTATGAACTGTGTATTATCAAGTGTTTGAAGGAAATTTTATTAATGCATTTAATAACATAATACATGTATGCATGTTCAGTTAAAATTTTGCTAAAAATGGCTAGGAGAAAATTTTGCATTTTAAAAAATTTTCTGATTATACATGTTTTTATGATGTTTAGCAAGTTTGAGTCCTAAATTGATCATAGGCACAATTGGATTTGTACTTTGTAGCATCAGTCCAAGCTATTGAAGAAATTGCTATAATTTTATTTACTAGTTTTAGGAACATATATTCAGCCCCTTGATTGCTATAGCAGCACATCATCCCACCCTCATACCCCAACCACTGTCTTTAGTTAAAAAGCTTTTTGAAGAACATGAAAGTAAAAGCTGTCATCAAGATGATTTATTGAGGTAATGAATAAGTATTGACATGTACATGGTTATTGTTGTCATTTTAAAATTAGGAAACTGTAAAAGAAATTAGAAGAGGCTGTCACTGTGCCAAGAAATCAATTTAACAAGACATAATCCT
>NW_003550324.1:0-3643 GCF_000090795.2 Amphimedon queenslandica | reverse complement strand
GTTACAATAGTACATACTACAGTACATCATTAGTAGCTACTCACTTATTTCAATGAACATTTCCTCAACATTCCTAGCAGTGAGGGCACTAGTCTCTCCAAATATGGCATTAACTTCTGATGCATAAGTCTGACCTTGTTCAGCTGGAATCTGAGAGGAGAGGAGAAGGGAGGAGGGAGAGAAAGGAGAGGAGATAAAAGGAGAGTGTAGTAGAGAGAGGGAGAGAGAGAGGATTTATTACATTTTCTGATACATGTTGATGTACTTATGCTGTGTAGGAAATTTGAGCTGATTCTGGCTTAAATTTTTCAAGTTATGGTCATTTTTAAAAACGGCCAATTTAAAAAAATACCCAAAGCTATAGCCCATGGTTTTTTCCAAAAAATGGCTCCGAAAACACCCTCAATTTTTATTACATTTTCTGATACATATTGATGTCCCTTATGCTGTGTAAAAAGTTTGAGCTGATTCCGACTTAAATTTCCCAAGTTATGGCCGTTTTTTAAAATGGCCGGTTTTTGAAAAATACCCAAGACTATAAGCCCATAGTTTTTCTGAAAAAAGGCTCCAAAATCACCTCAAATTTTTGTTACATTTCAATGCTCTTATGTACATATACAATTATACTAGTCATACTTCTCTTTTATCTTCAAGGTCACATTTATTTCCAGCAATTGCTAATACAATATTAGGTGGACCTAGTCTGTGTAGTTCTGCTATCCAATCCTGTAACACTGTGAATGATCCCTACATGTACAACAATGCACATAATAATAATAATAATAACAACAACAACAACAACAATAAATAATAATAATAACAATATATGGCTCCATAAATGTAAAATAATCCGTATAGTTTCGAAATTTTCGTGGCACAAAATTTTTGTGGGTTTCTCATTTTTTTTACAAAATTCATGAAAATAAAATCTGTTACCAAAAAGTAGAAAACCAAAAAAAATTAAAGCCACAAAATCGATTTTTAGACAGATCCGCAAAAATTTCGGGCCACAAAATTTTCTGCTATATGGTAATAATAATAATAATTCTTACTTCATTTGTTATATCATACACAACAATGGCTGCTGCTGCATTTCTGTAATACATTGGTAATAGTGACCGATACTAATTAGAAGAAATAAAAAAGATTAAAATAATAAATAAAATATATTCATTGTGTGACTTACTCTCTCCTGTCCAGCTGTATCCCATATTTGAAACTTGATTGTGCTGTTGTCAACTGTTAGACTTTTCGACATAAAAGAAGCTCTGGAATACAAATACATGTAACGTCTCATAAATACAAGTACCATATAGCAGGAAATTTTAGAGGGAGTAAAATTTGGATAATTGCTAAATTTTGGGTGATTTAATAAATACATGTACCATAATAGTGGGAAATTTTAGAGGGAATAATTTGTCGAATTTGTAGCCACATGCCATTGAGCATGTGTATTATTGCTGAAAATGGCAGATTTTTATTATGGCGTATTGCTATCAAAACGCCAATTTGCCAAATTTAATTTCCTCCAAAATTTACCACTATACAGTATTATTTTGATAAAATAATTTTAATGCTTCACAAATACATGTACATGTAATATTTGATACAATACATTAAACACTCAAGAAATAACAAACTACATAAACAGATTATACTACAGGACATGATACTCCCCCACATATTAACACGTTATCATATTTCATTGAGTAAACGACTAAAAGCTGACCTCAAATGACTGCCATATTTTAATAGACAACTCCCTTGGAAAAATACATTAAACTCACTAAATTTAAATTATTATTATTATTATCATATTGTGGTATTATTATAATTCCTTTAGTGTGGTATGTGTGGTTTATTATGACACTTAGTATACATGCATACAATAACCAGATTAAACCAGCCCTTTATACATGTACTCTTTATACATACAACAAGCAGTGAACACATACATGTACACATTTAATAATTACCATCCATTAAGTACCACAAAAATTATCGTAAATGTTGAAACAGAAGCCGAGTTTGGATAAATGCATAAAGACACTGGACTATCAAACATTGACAGTACCCAGTATATACAGTACATGTACATGCATATAGTGCATGACACACTGACAGTGTAAATCAGTGAGCGTGTCTGATGTCTATAGACAGTTTAATTAAATATCCAATATCCTACAACTATTGCCGGGAATATTGCCAGGAAGTTTCGTGGCTGTAGTTCGGTGGTTCTCAGCCTATTCACAGTTTTAAACCTCATGGTATCATTCTCGGCTAGTTCTCTCTCCTTTCCTCTTTGGAGTCTCTCTAACTCTAACTTGTGCTTCGCCTGTAATCAGAAGTTTTTCGCCACAAAACTTTCCAGCAATATAGTATAATACTACTGTAGTACATACTACATTTTAATAAAAACCGACTAATTTGCCAATTTGCCAAATTTAATTTCCTCCAAAATCTCCCACTATACAGTATTATTTTGATAAAATAATGTTAATGCTTCACAAATACATGTACATGTAATATTTGATAAAATACATTAAACACTCAAGAAATAACAAACTACATAAACAGATTATACTACAGGACATGATACTCCCCCACATATTAACACGTTATCATATTTCATTGAGTAAACGACTAAAAGCTGACCTCAAATGACTGCCATATTTTAATAGACAACTCCCTTGGAAAAATACATTAAACTCACTAAATTTAAATTATTATTATTATTATCATATTGTGGTATTATTATAATTCCTTTAGTGTGGTATGTGTGGTTTATTATGACACTTAGTATACATGCATACAATGACCAGATTAATAAAAGTATATGTACACAAGTACATATAGTTT
This sequence comes from Amphimedon queenslandica, assembly GCF_000090795.2. Lineage (NCBI taxonomy): Eukaryota > Metazoa > Porifera > Demospongiae > Haplosclerida > Niphatidae > Amphimedon > Amphimedon queenslandica. Next base: position 784 of record NW_003550324.1, on the reverse strand, counting down.
ATACAATAATTAATTTATACATTCGTTAGGTACACTCTACCTCATCAATGTTTAAATAGAAGCCGAAAGACACTGTGCTATTGAACATTTACAGTACCCACTATACAGTACATCAAGTACACGTATGTATATGCATGACACACTGACAGTGTAAATCAGTAACTGCCTCTAATGTCTATAGACAGTTCAATTAAATATCCAATATTCTACAACTACTACCACTACATGGCATGTACTACATTTTAATGAGCACTGACTAATTTTGGTTGGAATCACAACTATTTGGCTGTAGAGTATTTGGCATGTACCATAGTTTGTGATAATAATAAATAATAAAGTGATTTGAATATTCAAAACATATCCTCAGGCTTAAAGGTAATTGTATTAATATTCTAACTAACGACACTTCTTAATTACATGTACATGTACAATGTATATGTATTTCTACTTGTACAGTAGAGAATATCAGGCATACAAAATTATACTGTAGCTCATGTATAAAGCCTGTGTTATAATGACTATACTGTATTATAATGACTGCAAACTGAAAAGTCACCAATCCCTGCTGTAAAAACAAAAGTTTAAATTTATACATTGAAAATGCAAGAGGCATGAATGCTTGAAAATGAAGGAGAAATTGAGTTTTCTAAGCAATCAAAAAGCATTAATACTACAGCACTAGCTTGAGCATATAATATGCAATAGCAACATCACTTTATGTCATTTAGCATTTTAAATACGAGCTTACAAGACCAATCTCTATAAAGGTCAGTTCACAATTTTT
>NW_003550323.1:0-3644 GCF_000090795.2 Amphimedon queenslandica | reverse complement strand
ATGATCAGAATGACTGAATGTTGCTTATGCAGATTATGCTAGCTGGCGCCTGCGTCTTTATCTGTGAAATCATTAAAAACAATTGGCCTCGCCCAGCTTTTTACCTCAATTGGACTAATGATATTCACAAAAGTGCGGCTAGCACCGCGTGTTGCTAGTTCTTCAGGAAGCAAGCCTTGATTGCATGGTTGAGACATGATACTTTTGCTGTTATTTATAATGTGGCTCAGAGAAGCGATAGCTAACTTGATAGCGCGGGAAGCTCTTCCTCGTAGAGGTCCACTGCAAGAGACAACTAGTGGAGCAGGTCTAGCTGCAGCCATCATTGCTGGTAATAGAATCATCTGGTATAAGAATGATGAAGACAATCATTGCAAGTTTTTGGTGGAGCCTGAGCAAGAAGTGGGAACAAGTTACTTTTACAAAAAAGAAGAAATGGTTAGTGAAATTAATTTACTGAGGTAGTTATTGTATGTTTTACTAGGTTGTGGTGAGATATTGCAAAGTATCCAAAAACTGTGTTGTGTGACTCAGTGCCACTTGTATCATAATACTTAGACTTATTTGTATGAATACCATATTGTATAAGTTTTATCTCTGTATTGTTTATTGTATGGTTTGTTCGTCATTTGTTTACTGGTCAACAATATATCATTCCATTGCGGCCTGAAGGCATAGATATTGGTCTGAACTGCACCATGCATGCAGTTCAGGCTTGGACTCCAAGACCAAGATGTCTTGTGTGATGTTAGCACTAAGACTGAGTTTTTACCTTATAGTCTACATATGCTACGTACTGCTATTATCTCAGTTTGCAGTAATACCACCCGTTATTATTACCCATGCAAGACTGAGCAAACATATGCATCTAAAATTCACAGTATCCTTGCTATTACCATTAGATCTATAAGTCTTGCCCACATTATTTATAGTACTTCTATTAAATCTAATGTGTTACATTGTACAACCTGCTGCATGCATAAATTTTTAAAAATAATAGCAAAATAATAAAATCTGTCTGCATCATAAAAATCAAACAATTCATGCTATTAGTACACAAAATGATACAAAGGTTGCTTGATCCGTTATTTATCAAATTTAGCTGAAAGACTAGACTCAAGGACATCTGTATCTTTTATCAGTGACTCATTCTCACTGTAAAGAGAAGAGAGAAAGTACAGTACATGTATATGATTAGAGTATCAAGATTGAGAAAGAGAAAGGGAGGGAGGAGGAAGAAATTAAAAGAGGGAAGGAGGAGCATGAGGAGGTAGAGGGGAAGAAAGGGAGAAAGAGGGGAGGGGAGAGACAGAGAGAAGGGAGGAAGTCAGGGAGGAGGAAGAGAAAGAGAGGGTATATATGATTAAATACTCACTCATCTTCAGCCTCATCACTCGTATCATCTTTGTTCTCATTCTTTATACCAACAATGGCTACAGTGTCCTCTTCTTGTGCAGTCCTTACCCTACAGGCATTAGACCATGGACAACAACACCTATCAAAGAATAAAGGTTAAGTACAGGCAATAATTAGTGTGCAATAGTACACATTACCAGAAGCGTAGGAAGATTTTGGAGAAGGGGGGGCTAAAACGAAGTTATTATTAATAAATTATTTAATAGACTGATTAATAAAGGTAAATTCAAAAATAAGGGGGGGGGGCAGGGGCCCTCCCTGACCCCCGCTTCCTACGCTACTGATTACTACAAGAAAGCCAATGCACCCCATAATAATCATAAGTAAAGAAAGGACCACCCCTTAATACCACAAAGTAATCCAGGAATTCAATCATCAGACCTACATGTACATACCATATAAGTGTTTTTAAGGGTTGCAAATTTTGTAGATTCCTTTACGATTGACGAAAATACAATCTGTGAAAATCAGTTTAATTTCTGATTAAGACTGTGCTTACTGCGTTTATATAGTATCTAGGGCACCACTGTAGGTTGGCCTGGTCAGCTTTTAAACCTACAGGTACATGTATACATGTACATGTACCTCAGGTAGTAGAATAGGTTAATCCTCTGTAGCCATGGTCTTAGAAATAATTCATCAATTCTCTCTAAACTCTCTCCTTTTGTTTCAGGAAGTGTTAGCAACACAAATAAAAATGAGGCAAAGAGAAACCCTGCCAGTATGTAGAATGTACCGGCCGTCTTTAGTACAGAACCGAGAAGTAATGGGGTTACCATAGCAACCACAAAGTTCCCAATCCAGTTACCAGAAGTAGTGACTGAAACAGCAACACCTGAAGAGAGAGAGAGAGAGAGATGACAAGGAACATGTGTATTAAATCAAATCAGTATCAATATCAACATCAGTATCAGATCAATATCAGCTAACCTCTAACAGAGAGGGGGAATATTTCACTAGTCACCACCCAAACAACTGGTCTATAAAGAGAAATATGAATACATCATGTGCAGGAGAAAGAGTTTGTTCATCATGTCAGCAGACGATACCATTAGACACAAGTGAAGAGTAACGGTAACCAGTCTCATACATTGTATGTTGCTATATAAACTATTGTACATACATGATTGAAACTTATGGCAGTAAGCTTTGTTTACTGCCACCTAACACCATGAATTACCGTATACTGGTTTTATTTCAAGAATAATAATTTTTGCAAATGATGTGTTATTGTAAGGTTGTTGTAAGACTCTGACCCTCCTTCAGCTATGTTTGTCATAATGTTTATTTAACTATCTACTTGTTAGAACTGCCCCTACTACTTCAGATACAAGTACATGTACATGTACTTTTAGTGATAGTTACATGTACTGCATAATGTACTCATTGATAATGATAGCATTTTCATTAATTAATAAACTATTGCTGACAAGACAATCACTTCCTGTATCTGGAGGTTCACTGAATTAATTCTCACAAATTTCCACTATTATACTGTATTAAATTGATTTTCAAGGAACTTAATTTCACAAATCTTAAGAAATCTGTGAAATCAGCGAAATTTGTTATCTTTGAAATATACCTGCTATACAGTACTCTATCAATCTATCTAAAATACTTAAAACAACAAATGACATCCCATTCCCATATTTCCATACTAAGTACGGAATGAGAACACTATCCCTAACTCACCCCCAGGTAGATGCAAAGAAAGACACAAAGAGTACAATCAGGAGAGCCACAAAATATCCAACAACCTGTCTCTCCTCTTCACTCCCTCCCCCTCCCTCTCTCTCCTCAACAACATTAAAGATATGAATGAGGAGACCAGCTGTCAGTATAGATACACACATACCCAGTGCCCCAACTAGCAATAGGGACTTACGACCAACCTAAAGGACCCATGTAAATGGGTGGAGACTGTATTCAACTGACCTTGTCAACGATAAAGACAGTAATGAGAGTAGTCAAGAAGTTTACCACACCCACTATTGCTGTAGCAGCATAACTGGATACGTCTATACTGCAGAATATTGAGGTTGAGTAATACCTGAATAAAGAAGGAGGAGTAAGAATACATGAATCATGTCTTTCTTTAGATCCTCTCTTTTGATAGAATAAATATAAATTTCTCTTTCTCTCTAAAATTATACTCTCACTTACATGATGACATTCATTCCAGTAAATTGCTGAAACATTTGCAGTATAACTCCCAACAGTATTCTATT
>NW_003550322.1:0-3645 GCF_000090795.2 Amphimedon queenslandica | reverse complement strand
AGACAATATTAACATACAACTCATTGCTTCAGTTTGTGCTGATGTGCTCCTGCTTAATTCAGATCCTCCTAGTACATTACCAGCTCTCACTGTGATGGTATAGTTCATACCACTGTACAGACCTATTAATGTATAACTGTATGTTGTAGTGGACTGATGAGGAGCAACAGAGACTGTCTCATTCACTGATGATGACTGGGGACAAGATGGAGTATAGGAGATGGTATAGTATGTTACATAGTTGTCACTACTGGGAATAGTCCAGTTCACTGTAATACCAGTGGTTGAGACATTAGATACTGAGAGACTAGTTACTGGACTAGGAACTACAACAGATATCAATTACACTCTCTCAATCATAATAACTCACCATCAAATCTTAACACTGTTACTGTACTATTAACTGAAGGAAAATCTATATATGAATACACACTGATGGTATAAGTACTCATTGGTGAGAGATTTGTTAGTACAATTTCATTGTCACTGGTAGATACTACATTCCTGGTTACACCTCCAGTAGTATACTGAATCACATATCCATTAGTCTCTGAGGAATTGGTCCAGTTCACTTTGATACTATTAGCATTTAATATAAACCCTCTCACATTATTTGGAGGACCACTAGGAGCTAGAAAAGAGACAATAGTATCTACTATTGATTAAAGTATAATCATACCATGTAATATTACAGATTGACTGTAGTTGACTCCTCCAGTCATGCTATACAGGTAACATTAACTGACACTCCCAGTGGATCAGGATATACCAGTAGTGTGTTGTTGTATGTCAGGACATCAATTGATAAATACATTGAGCTGCTCTTCATCACTCCATTCACTAACCAGTAAACATCAGTTGAAGGATTTATGTCAGTAGTTGTGAGACAATCAATACAATATTGAGTGTTATTGAGTTGTGTAATGGATGAGACTAGTGTCCAATTGATTGAATTAATAGCTAGAAATACATCAACAATGTTATACAAGTACATTAAAAGATGCAGTAGTAATACCTGGTAAAGTCTATACACTGATTGTATTAGGCAGGTCCCAGTAATTGTTGATAGGCTCTAACTGTGATGCTATAATTTGTTGCTATATTCAGTCCATTCAGTGTGATTGCATTATTACTACTTCCCTCCACCTGTACTGTCTGCACAGTGTCTGTGTCACTAGTGACATTGACTACATATCCATCAGCATCAGATGAATCAATTAGTGCAGTCCAACTGACAGTGATAGTGGTGCTGTCTTGCTGACCTCAGTAAGAGAAGAGGGAGCAGTTGCTGGCACTAATAAAAAAAATGTAGTATTTTAAAAGTCATGCAAACATATTCTGTTATCTTTTATAGTTACATTACGTGTTCTAGTAGGTTGATTAGGAACTTCCAGTACACACTGATACATATGATCTCCAGTGGTTGATTGACTGACTGATCCACTACTGACAGTCGTTCCATCCCATGTGATATCAACAGTATATCTTAATGTGTTTGTACTACTAACTAACTCAATACCAGGACAAGGATTATTATTATTATTATTATCATCACAATTAGTATAACTAGCCAATGCAGTGTTACCAATGCTCATACTAATATCATAGCGATTGAATCCAATTTTAGTACAATTGAGTTTGTATTCCTGAGGATATACTGTCATATCAGAAGGAAGATCAGCAACACTAAATGATTCTATCTCTGCAAATCCTACAAATGAACATTATTACATCAGTAAGTGATTATAGTTTTCTCTTTCTGAATATATTAGCAAAGATGATGTTAGTGTTAGGATCTGAACAATCAGTGGGTAGACAACACTTGTACCAGCCTTCTTGATCTGCTGGTAGTCCCTGGGCAAGATAAAGATTGATAGTAGCATCAGGTGAAGTGACATTAGTACAACGAAAAGGATCATTGCCACTATTACTGTTACAGTCAACAGGATCATCAGGATCAGCAACTCTAACCCACTGACCAGTCGTTAGACTAGTACCAGGTAACACACATGATATAACTTTAGTAACTGCATTGACTCTATTATCACAAAAATATGATCCATTTAAATAGGGCCTAAGTAAAGCCCAACATCTACATGGCTACTTTGTTGAAAGCAACTTTGCGGTTACTCTGATGTATGTCAACTTTGTTGCCAAAAGTAGAATAGTGTTCTACTTTTGGCAACAAACTTTCTGTTGATTTCAACAAAGTTGCCTAGTGGATGTTGGGCTTATTAACATGGAGGACACTATAGATTATCTTTCACAATAAGCAATACCAATAATCCCAGATGAATTGTTATTTGATATAGCTGGTAAAATATTTCAACTAGATTGCTGTTCATTGTCTGACAGTGTGTTTGAAAAAACTAATTTCTATTAAATGCCATTGACGTATTGTTTTAAATTATTTTTCATATGTTGTATAACTACAAGAGATAGATAATAATACTAGTAATAGTAATAGCAAATATGTAATAGTAATAGCAATGCTATTACTTGTCATTTTCCCTGTAATAGTAATTATAAGTGTCAAGGTGTAATAGTAATAGTAATAGATTACAATTGAAAGTAATTGACCCCAGGCCTGTTGTACACACTATCATTCCCAAAACAATTCAGTGTAGTATTTAAGCATGTAAAAATTATCAGCTATAGATCTAAGTTTAAAAAAATTAAGAAGATAATATAATTCTACAAAGTTGATAACTTATTCATGAGATAATTAGGTCATCATACATTCACCTCCCCATATACCGGTATCAATGGAATGCCTAGTTACTACAGATGCACAAACATGAAAGGCTAGTGAAATGTGATCTTTCTTGTGAATTCTTAACTCAATAAGGAAAGGGACAATACTTTAGCAAAACACAATCACTCCCACCCATACTTTGTCTAATAATTCTTTAATTACATAAAAAAGTTGTTTTCATTCTTCATACAGATATTGTCATGTCTATATGAGCCATTTATACAGTTTGTTATACACACCTAGTGTCTTACCTGTATAAGGAAGGTAGACATAAACTGATATGAGTTTCACTGACACTCAACAAAAGAATAGACCATTTAAGAGATGATAGTGCTTCTGGGTATGTAGATCTATGAGTATATGTCTAAGTACCATATAAGCAACACTATTTTGAAAAGCAGACACATAAAAAAATAAAGTAGGCTCTAATGTATACTATAGTCACAGTTGTATCACATAAACTATATTCTAGGAATGTTAAGGTTCCCTATGTTAGGTTCCTATGTTACGTAATCATCAACGTCAACATCTGCAGGCTCATCAGGTGCTGTCCTTGTGTTTGTGTGTATACCATATGTTTCACATGCTTGCATTGGTAGATCTATAATATCGTCATAGACAGTACTATCTATGACATCATTATCAATTCTATAATTAAAAAAAAAACAGTAATACCATATCTACTTCTTAAAGAGTTACTTATTTGCTTGTTTAGCAGTGATCCTATGATAGGACTTGAGCCTGTAAATAAATGACATTTAACTATAGTATTGATTAATGTATCATACTTGATTAAACAGGAGATATGAATAATAATACTAATAGCTAGTGATATTAATAATAATCCAACAACTGCAAACAGTCCAATACTAATACCATCAACAGCTCCT
>NW_003550321.1:0-3646 GCF_000090795.2 Amphimedon queenslandica | reverse complement strand
TTAAGAACTTTGAAGCCATCCTCGTTCTGAAACCTCTTTCGTACAACATTAAAGAGTTCTCTTCCATGAGAATCACTACGTAATACCATCTGTATTGGAAACTCTTTTGCATTCTTCATCTTAGCATCAAATGCTAAGTCAAAGAGTACTTCAGCATAGCCACGATCATCCATGGAAAGTCTGTACAGTTGCTTGTACTTACAGAGACTAGTAGCAGTGCTAGTAGGACTGAATAATACTGCTCTCCTTGCATGCTTTGAAGCATATCTTGCTACAGCTTCAGCCTCAGGACTGGTAACTAGACCAATGAATACTCTTATTCCACGTCTGTACAGCTGCCTAAAAATCTTCACGGCTAGTCTAGGGTTTGAACGAGTATTACGGATCTTAACTCGAGGTACCCTACAGGATCCTTTACAAGAGCGTCGTAAATCAATGTAAGATTTCCTGAAACTTGACAGGACGATTCTACCAATGTCGCTACTATGACCTGACAATGGAACTAAAGCAGCTATAGTAGGGACTGCTGAATCACCTACAGAGACAACATTATAATAAATGATACAATTATAACAGTCTTGTACTATTACCAATATATTCATCAGAGACTTCTTCATTCTCAGTCCCCCAATGTTCCTCCATTGGTTGTTCCTCTTCTTCAAAATCTCCTTCAAGATCATCACTTGTAACATAAGCCAGTGCCGTCAAAAGCAAAAGAAGAGCCAAGTATTTCATCTTGTCACTTCTCAGTTGCTCTATCGCCGAACGTGATAGCTGTTGTCCAGTCTTCCTTTAAATACACTTCTCACCTGTTATTCTTCCTTCATGTTATTATGTTATTATAACTGCAGTGTCTACAATACTATATCCTGTCGCATTGTTTAAATGTGAAAGTTTTCTGTTTATTTTGGTACGAATAAAATTTCTGTGTAAACTATCATGGTGACAAGCTCCAGGTGTTAATTAATAAATAATTACAATGATAACAGCCATGTTGTTTTTGGCATTATTTTAGTCATGCTTAATGCATAGTTGTGTTTGTTGCGATAGACTTTGTTTTCAATTCTAAAAGGATGAATCACAGTATACGCCTATCATATCTTCTGATACACGTTGATGTCCGTATGTTGTGTAGAAAGTTTGAGCCAATTCCAACAAGAAATTTTCGAGTTATCATTGAAAAAGTAGTAAAAATAGTAAAGACTAGAGCTATAGTCTAGCTAAGGATTCCAATTTTGATGCAACTTTAAAAATTCATTACAAAATCTAATTTTAATCTCAAAGTTTCTAGGTATCATTAAGACATGTATAGGCATCAAAAATGTATTAAAATCTCTTTATAATGTTTAAATAGAGAATTATATTTGAATAGAGAATTCTTTTCTAATCATTTTTGATGATATTTGGTTTGGTCACTAGTCATTTTTGAAGGCTGAAAAAACATGGGCTATATAATTCATGTTTTATGCTAATTTTTAAAATACTCATAAAGAGACAGTGCAGTACATGTACATGTGTTTATTGCTGTCATGAACAGGAAGTAGTGGGTAGATATGAATATCATTTAATTTGAACCGGAGGGCAGTCAATTCTTCCCATCTTCCATCCATCATCCATCTATCACTCTTATAAGTTATAATCATCATGGCTGAAGGAGGTACTGGTATATATATACATATTGTAAAGTGATCTTGTCAATTATGAAATCTTTTAGGTAGAAAACCTTATGATGTGTTTAAAACAATGCTCCCCAAACTTACAGCTGCACTTGGAAAAGAGCCAACTTTCACAAATGTTACTGACTTCCTTTTAGCAGATGACCTAATAACAGAGCAACAACTTGATTCTATAAAATCCAAAACAAACTTAACAGATCAAAAAAGAGGCAGTGAAGTGGCCCACTGCCTCCGGGAGAAGATTAGAAATCATGATAATCCCGCTAAATGTCTTCTTAAAATTTGTGACATATTTGAAGATGAAGATGATGTAGGAAGTGAAGTGCTAAAGAAACATGGAGCAACCATGAGAAGTAAAATTAAAGGTAATACTTGTAATACAATTACCAGGGCCAATTAAAAAGTTCAATATGTATCTATCATTTCATTAGAAACTCCAGAAGCATCAAGAAGTGACCCAATCAAGGCCCAACCCACTGTCCCTGTGTTCTCTGGCACTAGTAAGTACAGCATTTAGTAGTGATATGAACCTTTTCTTAAACTAAGCAGCTGCTTCCAGTCGGTTTAGAAGTGTTTCCGATAGACTGGAAAATGCCATATCCTCTTGCTTGACTGGAGTAGTAAGCAAGCTTTATGCTCCAGGATTAATTTCCCTTGACCTAAAAGATGAGATGATCAACAGTCATGATATTCCTTCAAAGAAAGCTTCAAAGTTAGTAAGCGAGTTACAAAGGAGTCTTAACAGTCATGAACATCCTGAGACTTTTCTAAATGACGTTTGTACAGTATTAAGAGAAGTTGGAGAGAAACCAATCACTGATATAGTCAACAAATTGGGTAAGTTCAAGTTATTGATCAGACCTTATAAAATTAATACTTTGTCAGAAACCTATAACTTAATAAAATTTGACTAGAAATTACTAAAATTGAATTGCTTGCATGACCTGACCACCAACCACAATTAAACTATAGCTACTACAGCAGGTGTGTGTATGAGTAGGAGTGGGTGAAGTGATGGGTAGTTACCTGATACTGTAATATGATACTACTGAAGGTTATCAGTACCATTCTAGAGGCAAACCCTATCCACCACTGATAAGTCTGTCCCTCCCTTTGACTTGATTATATAATTGTGCATTACTTTATTGGCCTCTACTGGCTGTAGAGGATTCTGCTGTACATATTTAATCATTTTTACATTATGTCATGTTGTTTCTGTTACAGTACCAACTGCTACAGTGTCATCTAATGGAAGCAGTAGATCTACTACTAGTACCAGCATGCAAGCTATTAGTACTGATAATGGGAAAAGGACATTGTACTATTGGATATTGTACTACTTCTTTTCGTTCAGCAAATACTTTTTATCGTACTGAATTTCCTCCAGCATAATATTTTGATATTTTAATAACCAAAAACATGTACATGTAATTGTAGTTGTACATGTAGCTATTCTTCGCTTGAGTGTATTGAACTATACTTTTTATAGGCACAACTGCTGCTTCTCCTGTATCTCACCCTGAGGAAATTTCAAAGCGAAATTTAGGTACTACTGATGAACTAAGTAAAATAGAACATATACTGTATGTATGTATATTTATGCATTACCATATTAGGTATAGAGGATGTTGAAACAGTAACAACAGTTTTAAATAAAGCTTTGTTTGGTGCAACAAAATGGGTGGACTTGGGCCTGAAGCTTGGTCTATTGATGCCAAGACTAAATGTCATTGGAGAAGGAGGTGGTGACGCATACAGACACTTGAGGAGGACAATAGAAGCATGGCTAGAGGAAGAAGATAATGTAACTAGTAGAACATGGCAGACTTTGATAGATGCTGTGGAGGGAACAGGAGACCGTGCAGCTGCTCAAAGAATACCCGATAAACTAAAAACCTTTTACAATATTACCCTTTAATAATGATAATAGCATAGTACAATTTTAAGTAATTATTATGAGTTGAAATGAT
>NW_003550319.1:0-3648 GCF_000090795.2 Amphimedon queenslandica | reverse complement strand
AGGATCCCCGTTTTGTGGGGAACAACATTCTACTATATCATGCACTTTGCCAATATTATATGGCTTGACAAAGCACCTGGAAGTTCAGAATGAGGACAGTGAAAGCTCTTCTATTTCATCTTTTAAAAGAGCAGTACTGGATGCAATCAAGCAAAGATGGACACTTCATGACTTGGATGTGTCTAGTTGTATGGTCTTAATTGCTGTGCTGGATCCTCGTTTTAAACCATTGAAATTTATTGACGAAGAAAAAATGGAAGACTTGAATGTAGAGCTTATAGATCGTATGAATCTTCTTCCTCAGCAATCTCACACTGAGAGACCTCCACCAAAGAAGTCAAAGACAGCTTTAGATATATCACTTGGTGAGGAAGAAAGTGATGCATCTACATTACCACAGGGTCCTTCTGATGAGATTGACCAATGTCTCTCTGAAAAGCCTATATCAAAGGAATGATGTTTTAACTTGGAGGAAGAGCAATGAATCAATTTACCCTGAACTTGCTACCATAGATAAGGATTTGCTGGTCATTCCATCTACCTCATCAACTTCTGAGAGGATCTTATCCACAGCTGAACAGCAAATAAGCTATGTAGTACTTTAAAACCAAGTCATGTATATGCTTTGGTCTTTCTTAACAAGAACTTGAAGTTGCTAAATAACATGTGATAGTATTAATTTTGATAATTAAAAAAAAATAAAATTGTGTGTAATAGTTTGATTAAGTGTCAGCCTTTTTGGTCTATAGTAGTCTTTCTGTGATGTCTAAAGTTTAAAGAAAAACATGTGTAATAAAAATGAATTATTCATACCTGTAATTAATTGACCGCGCACACAAGTGCTAATTAAATTGCATGGGTGGCGAACATTTGCAAACATTTGGATTTTTTATTATAGAAGGTTCAAATCTGCAAAAATGCACCTTTGACCCAGCCCTGTTTTACACAGTGATGACCAAAAAAACAATGATAGCAAAGAGCAATGAAGTCAGCCAGTTCGTTTCATGTGTCTACCTGTATAAGCATATTTTGAACAAGTTCAGGGTATGGACAGAGATTCTGGAGTTTAATTCAATTGAATTTAGTTGTCATAACTTTTACAAGCAACAAAGAAGCTTTCATAATTTTATAAAATGAGTAACTGGAATAAGACTATTGACTTCAATAGGATAAGGTTAAGATTCCTCTGTATGGGGCAAATGTAAATTCAGGCTGCACGAACGACAGTTTTTAAATAAGTAAGTAGCTGAATATCCAGTATGTAGTATGGTTATAGGTGTGAGTAACTTCCCTTCCCCTTCAGGTCCTTATAATAGCGCAGACCCTCCAGTCAGAGTTTTTGATAAGCCGAATTGGCACTCAATTGGCCCAACTCAGTTTGCTATGGCCCACAGTTACCAATATCAATTGGACCTATTTAGCTATTTTTACAGTATTATAGGAAAAACACTCATTTTGGAACAAAATGTGTGTAAATTGTGGCCAAATTGGTGCAGAATCAAATTTCTTATTAAAAACCATGACCCAGCAAACTTTAATTGGGGAAAATGAAACCTAGTTGCATCTCAACACAACTGGTATGAGAATCACAAACAAGCTGGACCTTCCGTTCCCCTAATCCAGCAACTATTAATTTGGCTCTACCTTCCATGTCAGGGATTGTGTCACTCTCAACATCAGATAGGCACACAAATGTGTGGGTCATGGTTTGTTTCATAATGGAGGGCATATGTGGCCTTGGATCCCTAAAACTAGATCTTAACCTTGCACTTACCAATGATATAAAAGTAGAAAACTGTTTTTTAACCATTCATCATTAGCCTCAAAACTGGCTTCTGCCAGGTTGTGTATGCAAGTATGTAAAACGTGATGCAGCCGGTAAGCCACTAGTTAACCTGTACTCCTGCCTATATAGCAATATTGAGCTATACATACAGTATAAATTTATATACAACAGTTCACCACTAGAAGAATCACCAGTTGCACTAGTATAAGTAAGGGAGAGCAGCAAGCTAACACCCGATTGCAGCTGTCTTAGTACACAGATTTGTGGCATCAAAATAGTCCGCCTAACTCTTGAGCTAGCTCTAGCCTATAAACTACTAACTTTAACTCTAGAAAAATTGGTACCGATGCTAATATAAGTTTTTTGACAGAATAATGACTGAGGCAGTTTTATAATGCAAAATTAATTTTTCTTGTTAAATAAAAGTTTAGAATCAATTAGCAAATTATAGGAAAAAAAGATTAGAAAAATTCAGAAAGACTAATGGTGAGAATACAGGCTGAGGCCTATATTCAATGCACGAATGAGCCACCGCGTTACAAGACTATTGGGAAAGGACAATTACACCTGCTTACAACAGTCAGTCCATCTTAATGACACTCTTTATCCTCCACTGACAAAAAAGTCCCACATTTGTAGGGTAGTCCTAATAAATGCTCCTGATAAGAAATGACAAAACCTCTGCTACTTAAACGTCACTACCACCACCATTACCTGAGCAAACATCATTTATTTCAGTGCAATTAAACTAACATTGACTGACATTCATACAAATGCTGCAGACAAAACATAAAAGCTGCTTCTTCCTTAGATCTTCTGTTGCTACCCTTTTCTGAAAATCAAATTTTGGTAAAAGTTTTTCTAATTCATCTAAGTTATACATGGCATAAAAAGAATAAAAGTAACATGGTGCCAAATCTTTTTGTCCTAAGCAATAAATTCGCTCAAATATGCAATGCTTGGAAAAAGTCAAATCCATACCCTTAACCTTTAGTTATCCTCTAAACTGTAGAACTTTTTATTAGTAAATCATATATTTATGCTATAGTTGTAGAACCTGACAAAATTAGTTGTGTCAATTAATTGAGGGCATGGATAGTGATTCTAGATTCTAATGGGCCTTATGCACCGAAATGATTCTAATTAACGCGCACCCAAAGTGGTGGTAAAAATGGCGGATTTTTGGAGGAAAGACAGGTTGAACAATCTTCTCTTTTATTCATTCATTCTAGCTGTGGGAGCCACTTTGAGCTGTTCTTTTGTTTCAGTATACTCTATTTATCTCTTCTGTAAGCTCTTTGGTTGCTGTTTTGGCTTTTATAGCATTTTGTCATAGGAATATTCTCAACCATTGGCCATTCCCGTTTTTCTAAATTTTGCTTTCAGGAGCCAGGGCGCTTGCCCCTCCATTGCTAGGAAGATAGAAGTGCATTCAGCTGAGTCCTATGACGAGTGTCTATCATCAGAGTTAGTCTCAGTCCATCAGGACAAGGTACGGTGGAATAACTCACTCAGTTGTTATTTTGCAGCTGGAGTGTGGATGATTATGACCATCTTTTCACTTCTTAAAACTATAGGTTGGCTCTTTTATAGATAGTTGAGGCATGCAAGAACTCATTCTTTATCTGTAAATTCACTGATTGTACTGTATGAGCACCTCATGTCATATTAAAATCTGTCAGTCGCTATCCAGTACTTGCAGAAAGGAATCATCACATTCAGGACTCATTCATGGCTCTTCACCATTTGTATCCTCTCCCAACAGTTTTATTTATTATTTTGAATTATAAAAAACATAATGGGTGTTGTTGCTAGAACTATTATTGTTGTTATCACTAGGTCACTACATTGCATTTGTATAG
>NW_003550318.1:0-3648 GCF_000090795.2 Amphimedon queenslandica | reverse complement strand
CTAGCTATATAGTATAAGCAAAGCATTATGATATATCCCTTTGCATGCTCTTACTATCCCTGCTCCACGGTTGATCAGGGCCATGACATCATCAGTGGCATTATGGCCAGGTCTGTAATGAAATCGGTAAAACGTATTCCCTACAGCAAGCATCACCTCTCACCTTTCCTCTCCTTCTCCTCCTCCTCCTGCTCCAGTATTTATAGTATCTGTTGCAGGACTATGGCTTCATGCTCCAACTATAACAAGGCGGGAAGTTATCACGTGACTTTCTTTGAAATAATTCTTACCCGGACTAGCGACTATGTCCAACTCTCTTTGGAGCGACTCTATCATGAGATTACAGTCTAAACTACTCGTCATACTATCCCCTCCTGGGGAGACTGGCCTCTCATCCTAAGGACATCTCTGTTCCAATTACTTCCAAAGTCTCAGCATCTCTCCTTGCCAGAGTTTCTCCGCCATTTTCAACCATGACTGTTGCTAATTGCTATAGAAACTAGTTCTACCATGCGCACGCCCCAAAGCCGCGAAAATTAAAATAGTACTGAGAACTTTAGGATTATGGTTGCCTAAAATAAAAATCACTTAAGAACTTTCTTTGTTTTGAAGATATGTTTGCCTAAAAATTATGTTAAAGACATAAAAGCGGATAGTTCATTGTTATAGTTACTCTCTTGTTCAGGCTACAAACAAATATTCTTCTTGTAATGGTAGACTCACAGAAGATGCTGCAGTCATCACAATTGCTGGAGGAGTAGAAGATATATTACTAGGAAATACAAGTACTGAATTGGTTGCATCTACTGCTTCAGTATCATGTACTATGTAGACTGGAGCTTACTGCACTGACCACTGCAGTAGTGTAGACTAATTAAATTTTGGGCAGGGCTGACATTCCAAACTGAAGTGAAATGCCATCCAAACCAGAGGAGCTGAAAAGAGCCTTTGAGACTGAGAGAACTTAGTGAGTAGATATTCATAATAATTGTTTTATTAGTATTATTAATGATTGATATTAGTGATTTTCAATTGGTATGGGAAAAAGCTGGTGTTCTGTTCTTTCAGGACGCTGGGACTCTATTGGTATATATTCTGTTAGGAATCAGCCCTAATAAGATAGATGAGATTGAAGCAGAGGGCAAGCCTCCAAGAACTTGTCTACGGAAAGTATTTGATTGCTGGTTAAAGAAGGACTATGACTATAAGAGTCATGGTGTCCCTACATTAAGAATGCTTTGTAACTCCATTAAAAGTAATAGTGGAGGAGCTGATCCAGCTCTAGCTGATGAAATAGAAAAAGAATATACCATTAATCTTACTAGTAGTGGAGAGGCTACTACATCACCAGTTAATGCTTCATCTTCTAAAGGTAAATATAATACAATAATCAGTATTATTTATGTATTATTTCAGAAGCTACTCCAACTGTTGAGCTACCAACTCCTACTTCACCTCAATTTGAGTCTTCAGTTGTTTACGTTAAGAAGAAATCAATTGAATATTCATCAAATAACCTGACACGAATAATTGGAGACCTAAAAGAAGTTTACCTTGATAATATGTATCATACAGAGAAGTCCTTCTGCTCTCTTGACGTCTCAGAAGTTATCAATTTCATTCAACATTACATTGCACTTTTACTCACTTTTGCCAGAGACGACTACACATTAAATGATCTATATTTCTTTCACAAGCTAATCGCTGATGCACTTGAAGTTCCTCAATATAAATTCTACTTTTGTACAATTGATGATGACTGCATGGAATTAAAATATTCCATTCCTGATTTTCTTTATTCTGTTCTCTTTCCAGCAACCAATCAACAGTGTCATTCATTGGCTGAGATTGAAATCATATGTACATAAAAAGAAGCAGGTATGTCAATAACTAAGAATTATAATCATATTTTATAATTATAGTTGCCAGATAATGAATTAAAGAAGCTTCATGATTCTCCTATTGGTAATTATTATAATCATTAACTTTATTTATGATATATTATATAGATATTTATGATCCTCTCTGGTATGAGAATACCAGCACTCCATTGAATGAAGCATGTTGGAGAGGATTAAAAGATGAAGTACAACGATTGATTGACAAGACTGGCCTTCAGGAAAGAGGTAAAAATGGATGGAGTTGATGTTTATCATTGCGATCCTTCACAAGGTGATGACGATGGTGTTATTAGTTTACACATGGCCTCATATAAAGGCCATCTCAATATTGCACAGTATCTAGTTAATGAATGTCACGTTGATCCAGACATAGCAGATAGCTCTGGTAACACGGGATTGCTTTACTCAGCACTGGGTGGTCACGTTGACCTCACGTTAAGTCATGTTGTTTGCGGGTTTGCTCAATTTTTCAATTAATAACTGTTAATAAACGTAAATTATTAATAAATGCGAGTATTAATTTTTGCAATTTTAAAGCCACTCACAAAAAACGCAAAAATTAGTACTCGTAAATAATAGTGGCCTTAAGGTAGATTGGTATCATACTCTCTCTCTCTCCCTCCTCCATTTCTGTAGAATTCTCCAACTAAAAAGAGTCCAGACTCACTAGTGAAGTACATGGTTGATGTAGCAATGGGAATGCACTACATAGCAGAGAGAGGACTAGTACACAGAGTAAGTCTACATACACTACATTCATTATAATGTACATGTACATTGTCTCCAGTGACTGCAATACTTAATAATTCAAAATTTGGCCCATGACATTGTACAGGGACTTTGCTGGCAACTTTAAAAATTTGTAAAAAATCTAATTTAGATCGGAATCAGTTCAAATTTTCTATGCAGCATAAGTACATGTATAGTGGAACCTGCTTAATCCGGTCACCCTTGGGCCAGTTTTAAATGGCCTGATTATGCAGGTGGCTGCATTACAGGTCAGCCTCTGTAATACACCCATTGACCATTTTGTAATGGAATGGCCTGTTTATACAGGTCAAGAAAGTTAATTGAATTGATTGATATCACTGATATGCATCATAATTATTTTATTATTAAACTGAATAAAATAATAAACTCAACAATAATTAATAATGGGTGTGGTTTCTGGTTGGCCGGAGTAGCAAGTTTATATCAGATCAAAGGGGACTTGGACGAGCGGCCGCTTTGTGCATTATACAGGGACGCATATTAGACAGTCAATAGCTAATCCTTTAGTACAGGTCTTGATCAGGACTTTGGCTCATGGCTACAATAGAGAGGTGGCCTCACTACTCAGGTGACCGTTAGCACAGGTTCGACTGTATATGCATCAGAGAATGTCATAAAAATAAAGAATTCTCACCTTTTCATTTTTGGCAGAATTTGGCCCGTGACCCTGTACTATAGTACATGGACTTTGGTCCGATTTTGAGCAACTTTAAAAATTCATATAAAATCCAATTTTAATCGGAATCAGTTCAAACTTTCTACGCAACATACATGTAAGTACATGTATATGCATCAGAGAATGTCATAAAAATAAAGAATTCTCACCTTTTCATTTTTGGCAAAATTTGGCCCGTGACCCTGCACTATAGTACAGGGACTTTGGCCCAATTTGTGAGCATGTATTATTCTTGGTTCGATTTTGAGCAGTTTTAAAATATCCTTTACTTTTATTCCAACAGGATCTAGCAGCTCATAA
>NW_003550317.1:0-3652 GCF_000090795.2 Amphimedon queenslandica | reverse complement strand
AAAAATAAATCTATTAAAACAAAAATGATGACAGAGCTGCAAAGTCATTGCAAATTTAGTACCAGTAGACATTTAAAAATTGATGATTCTTCATTTTGATGTTCTAATAAAATGGCTAGACTATAGTTATAAGAAAATTGGTTATAAGAATAAAAATATACAGTAAGGTATACAAATTTGCAAAAGTTTTGAATTTAAACTATATAAGTGGGTCTGCACCCTTAAGAAAATTTGTGCCAGTAACCTCTAGAGTTAGAATCTGTTCTTTGCCGCCAATACAGTAGATTAAAGAATGACTTCATTCATCAAATGAAACGTTTAAGTCTTGAAAGTCCTTTGAAGAAAGTGAAGAGGTGTAGTGCATAATCATGAGCATGCCTAAGTTATATGTCCCCAGAAAGTCAGTTAAAGAGAACAAGGAATGTAAAAATAACGAGAGACAGTGATGTATGGAAATTAAGGAAATATGTAGATGATACAGAACTTTCATTAAACAATGACCAGCATGAAGAGATGAGTCAGGTGGTATCTACTATACAGAGTAAATGCTCTCAAGAACTTGCCTAGTTGTTTAAAGGAGACCATCATGGTGTAGGAGAAAGAATGAGAGAAGTTTGGGCAACTGATAAGCGGGCAGTACATTCATAGTTCAAGAAAGATAAAGACAATAACAGTAAGTTTGGAAATATGTTTAATCAATATTAATTCTGATTCATTACTTCTAGCTGTTGATAAAAGAAGTAATAGATTGACAATAAGAAATGGTATTTAAATTCATTCATGTATGTAACATTTACAATTTGATTTGTTTTAGCCTTAGCTGTTCTCTGCCTTAGCCCAGCAGCATAATGATTTGACTCGTCAGTCTTTTAATATATTGCAGGTTCCATGTCGCTCAATGATGCAATGGCACAAAGGAGCTTTCTTACTCTAACCTGGTGCAAGCAATGATTGCATTGTTGAACAGGTCTCTCAATTTCACTGTCAGAAAATTAAGGCCAAAGGCATAAAAAGTAAAAGAAAGTAGGAGTGTTAATTTTTGATGAAGTTAAAGCATAGATATTAGAGTTAAAAGGGATTGAAAGCAGCTCACATGATCCCATGGCAATAAATAGTGGATGTGTGTCACAAATTGTGTCCAAGGAATTTAATTACATTTTATTGCTTCAAGAGGCAGCCAAAGGACTTTGAAAAAGCATATTTGCAAGGCTGTTTGTATCTGAGGTAGCCCTTATCATTTTAATAATGATGTATATTTGTACTATTATTTGTTGTAATTGTCAAAATATGCAATTACTCATGCAATCCACATATAAATTGACTATTCTCAGTTATAACTTGCATAAATACAGTTTTGTACCTATAACTCACATAGCATACCAGACAACTATAAGTAGGCTTGCATTGCAATAGCATACATTCAAATCTTATTCAATACTCCTGTGGTAGTGAATGCACACTTACAAAAAAATGAGTCATAACTTTTGTCCAACCTCTATCAGCAGTACCACAGATCCTACAGTAAGAAATATTGCTACAGTGATTTTTGAAGTGCAACTCTAGTGTAATGACTTATAATTTTGTTTCGACATTGTTCATATAGATAATGGGCCCGAAAATTAAAGTTTAGAGACATAAAGCATATATCTTCTAAATCTATCATTTTCAATATCAATAAAACATGCTGTTTATGTTTCAGTTCCGGAATATGCTAGGCAAAATAAGTTTGGAGGTAAGTTCATATTATAGTTAACTATATGTAAGTGCATGATGTTGCAAAATAGAGTGGATGAGTCATGCAGCAAACTATGAGCATACGATAACTTTGAGAAAACTTTGCAGTGATGAGAAGAATACATTTGTCTCATTGAAGATATACAGAAACTTTCAATGGGAAGCATTCATTTCTCATTTTAAAATTGAGGTGTTTGGCTCTGCTAAAGGATTTTCCTATTTCAAAATCACTTCTATTACCGATGTATCTGCTATTTTGAAATTAATAAATAGTAGTCATTTATGCATTGGGAATTTTGAAGATCTATATCATGACTTGCAGGGAACAAACAGTGAGTCATTTTGATTGAATAAAACATCATAATAGTAACTATTGTATATAGACACATCTAGTTTCATAGTTGCTGCTACTATGCACGTATCTACATTACAGAGCACTAATTGTGAGTTTTTTAAAAGCAGACCTGTCAAAAGATGCAAAATTGTACAAAACTGTGTCACGCCATCATAAAATGGCACCAAAAACAGCAAAATGTGACAGCAACATCAACTGATCCAAAAAGTCATGCTACTTACAGGTATGTATGGGCTATATACTATACTACTTAAATAGTACTAGTGATAATAAAACTTAGCACCATCACAATTAAAAGATAGATTGCACAAAATGCATGACGTGCTTTGTGCACTTAACATTAAAGTAACGAGATTAGAGAAAGCTAAGCAAGCTATCATTGAGGCCGCATTAGAGTTAGGCAAAGAAGATTATGCTGATTTCATCCAGTTAATGGAGGAAAACTGAAAGAGGGTGCATGACACTCTTACAAAATTCTTTTTAAAAAATTTATTGGGAACAGCAAATGAAGGCTGCATCATGTTCTTCTGAAAGCTCCATGAGACGGAACCATTTTATATTCAAGTAGTGTTTACATTTGCAGCGTCTCTCAAGTGGAGCATATGAGACATTGAGAACATCAAGTAATAAATCATTATGATTATAATTTTGGTATACTATATACTTCTAGGAGTTTTATCATTCCCATTGCAGCGCACTCTCAGAAATTGTATTAACTACATCAAGTCAACCTGTGGCTCTATTGATGATATAGATGAAGACTTGATGCGTGTAGCAGAGTATTCTAGTCTTAAAGAGTGGGAGAAGTGTGTATCACTGATCATTGATGAAGTCCACATAAAGGAATATCTCGTTTATGATAAGCATACAGGTGCACTGGTTGGTTCTCTTTCCTTGGGAAATATCAATGACCAGTTGCTAAAGGTACAAAACTAAAATATATTTTGTTATTATACTAAATCATGTAGTTACAGAAGTCAAATTTTTTCTCAATTCCTGCACCACCAGCTCCAGCAAGCTCCATTTGTATGTTCATTGTCAGAGGATTATTCAACAAGCTGGAATATCCATGAGTGCAAATAGCATGCAAGACACTTAATGGTAGATGAGCATTTTAAAAAATAATTCAATTTTTTGTAGGTGAACAATTTTATCAGCCATTTCAGGAAGCAGTATTCAGATTGGAGCTGTCTGGCTTTAAAGTGATATCTACTACTTTTGATGGTGCATCTGTTAATCGACAACTCATTAAAATACATCAACCTAACTCAAAGGACATTATATACAAAGTGGCCAATCCATATTCAGAAGACAATATGTTTTTACAATCATTTGTGGGTAAGAATATATATTTAGCTATAAGGTTAATGCTTAAAATGATTTTTTACTTAGTGTCGAGGTAAGGCAATCAGTTTGACACATTTAGCAGCATTGTATTATGAACACAACCAGACACCAGGGCTGTCTATAGTACCTAAGCTCAAATATGACCACGTTTATTTGAATAGCTTTTCAAAGATGAGTCGACATAGCTGCACAGGCATGCCTTTCAATGTATGCTTC
>NW_003550316.1:0-3653 GCF_000090795.2 Amphimedon queenslandica | reverse complement strand
GGTATAAAATAATTTAATGGAAAAATATTTTATGGTTCCAATCAGAGCAAAAGGAGTGGGAGGGGCTCTTCAGCTAAATTCACTTCCTGTCCTGCTTATCTACACAGCCAAGAATTATCATGGTCAGACATGCTGATACAGTACTAGTACTACTGCTCAAAGTCAATGGATCAGGCCTGATTACTTAAGTGATACAGTCCTGATAGGCTATCAGGACTGTATCACTTAAGCAATCAGACCTGATTCATTGACTTTGAGCAGTACTACTGTATCAGCATGATAATTCTTGGCTGTGTATGCAATAAGCTGTGTCTCTGTTTACATACCAAAGGTGTTTAATTTCATGCTGCACAGCACATGCATATATTTAGCCAGTTGTATCACGTTATAGTTAGGAATAATTGTGCAATAAATGGGGGGGTATGTGTCACTATGTGAACAGGAAGCTGATCTGTCCCTATAGATATGAATATACTAAGTCACTGTTTGTGCTATATACTGGAGTGATTGTTTGTGCTGTTTTTAGTTCAATTCAATTGTGTGGAGTAATAATGGCTTCAGCTCTGCTATTAGGACTTATACTCTGCGCTGGGTTGACAAGTAAGCCATTGATGCCATTCAAACATTGTCAGGTAACATTATGATTGTTTAGGTGGTGATGTGACACACTTTCAATGTACTAATGGAAGTGTGTGTGCTGGAGACAGAGTGGAGTGTAACTGTACAACAAATACTGGAGCAATAGACTGGACCATCAGTTATGCAGTACTAGGATCCAGTAATCAGAGCTGGATACCTGTCACGGAAGTAAATTTGAATATAATTCATAATTCCACTAAAGAATATGGATACAACTTCACTTATAATAAGTTTAATGATAGCTCAATGCTCACTTTTTATCTAAATGCATCTGAAAGCATTTTTATTGTGTGCAAAAATGGAAATGTAAGTGATAATGAATCTACAATAATAAGGGATTCAGGTAAACAAGTTGTTGTGAAAATAAAAAGTGTATGTTTTGTAATAATAGGTTATTATGCAAAAGCTCCAACAAACTTAACAACAACCTTCAATGCAAATGGAGTTACTTTACAATGGGAGGACACTGGGAATAACTGTACTTCTACTGTGTATCAAGTGACTGTTAATGGTACTTCAAACAGTGTATTGACCTCCTATAATAATAGCAAAACAACTTTACTCATACATTCAAGTGAACTAAACACAACAGAAACCTATACATATACTGTTAGAGGGTGGAATGGACAGCAAAGTAACATCAGTAAACCATTCACACTTGGTAAGAATATAAGCTCAGTAACATGTACCTAATTTTGATTTGTAGCTCCTCATGAAGTGATGAATATTACAATAAATACAACTAATACTACTGATCCTTGTAAGAATAGTTGCTGTGCTAATGTTACACTGAATATAATACTGGTGAGATACAATGAATAATCCATACATGTATTTCAACAATTCATAGGAGTCACTAGACCCATATGTGAAGCATCCAAATCAGTACCACAACATATCATACAATTCCAATACTGGAAATATACCAGTAACATATGAAGTAACTGGTTATGATGAAACAGAATGGACTGGATCAGGATTAAAATACAATGAGACTTATTGCTTTACAGTCACACCAATGAATAATTTTAGCACAGGAATGCCAATAAGTATGTTGTGTGTGTAATAGTTTATATATTGAGTACTTTATATACCTATACAGGTAATGACACAACTACTCAATATTCATGTGAACCACCAGGAAATGGTGGGGATAATGGTGATGATAAACCAGGATGTAATACAGGATGCATTGTAGGATCGGTTATAGGAGGAGGAACTACTTTAATGATAGTCATAATAGCCATAATAGCCATAATAGCCATAATCAGAAGAGTCAGACCCCAGTGGCTGCATAGAT
Source organism: Amphimedon queenslandica (assembly GCF_000090795.2). Lineage (NCBI taxonomy): Eukaryota > Metazoa > Porifera > Demospongiae > Haplosclerida > Niphatidae > Amphimedon > Amphimedon queenslandica. The sequence goes on along the minus strand of NW_003550316.1, from coordinate 1,714 downwards.
TATGAGAATTGATAAACAACTTTTTTTGTTGTTAGAATAAAAGTTTAAAATATTATTATTATTGTTTTTTATAGTTTTTAATTAAATTAGTAAAAATAATTGGAGGGTGTCACAATAACTCATATGTGGTGTAATTGGGTGGATTGACACATAGACATCTATGCATGAATTGACAATAGAGAATTTAAAGTGGCTAAGCTCAGGAGCAGAGGAGCAAGAGTTATTCGAGTCATATAATAGGACTATTGTGTAGCAAAGTAACATGTGATTCTCTTATGAACATTGGATTCTTCATCAGTTATTGTAAATAGCAAATTAACTTAATTTTACTTCTCCCTTCTGCTCTTTTTTGCTCTTCTATGGAACTTGATTATTTTAAACTACCAGTTTTACAGCAAGTTACAGCAATTGTTTTATCCAGTTATGCTACTCAATACTGTTGCGTTACTATTAGGAGTGGAACTTATTCTACTCTACTCTGGATTGGGAGGTAAGCCATTAAGACTATTTAATGATAATAGATTTACACACTATTCATTTTACAGATGGTATTATCACTGACTTTCAATGTACTGATGGGCCAGTATTTACAAGGGATAGGGTAAAATGCAGGTGACCATCAGATACTGGTGCTCTAGACTGGTTCATATGTTATGGTCCAGTAGACCATCTAATGTGGAACCAAAGCCTAAGTGTTTCATTTAATAAAGCTACAGCAAATGAAGAATATCATTATGGTTATGATTTCACATTTAATACAACTTATACAGGTCTGAACACTTCAATACTGACCTTTAATCTTAATCACTCTGAGAGTGTATGCATTGAATGTATAGATTCCGATGATGGTGATAAAATGAACACAACAGTTACTGATTTAGGTTAGTGTATGCATGCAATAATTATTAGGCAATTGTATTTTGTTAAAGCTTATTACATGTAAAATTGGCAATACAGGGTACAATGAAACTGCAATAATCACATAAGAGTCATATAAATGTTTTGTTTTAGAAGTAAAAAGAATATGTTACCCTTTTCAATGTTTTGTACATCAATAATAGGTTATTATGCAAAAGCACCGACAAACTTAACAACAACCTTCAATGCAAGTGGAGTTACTTTAGCATGGAAGGACACTGGGAATAACTGTACTTCTACTGTGTATCAAGTGACTGTTAGTTGTTCATGTACATCAACCAGTGTATTGATGTATAATACTAGCAAAACAGCTATACATATAAACTCAAGCGACTTATTAGAAAATGTAACCTATACATACACTGTTAGAGGGTGGAATGAACAGGAAAGTAACATCAGTGAACCATTCACACTTGGTAAGAATATATGTATGAATAATATGTATCTAATTTTGATTTGTAGCTCCTGTTGAAGTGATGAGTGTTACAATAAACATAACTAATACTACTGATCCTTGTAAAAATAATATTTGCTGTGTCAATGCTACACTGAATATAATACTGGTGAGAGATTATTTTCTTAATTATAGTATGAATCATCAATTACTGTAGGAATCATTAGACACATGCTTTAAGCATCCAAATCAGTACTATAGCATATCATATAATCCCAGTACTGGACATATACCTGTATCATTTAAAATAAATGAAACAGAATTTGGAAAATCAAGACTAAAATTCAATGAGACCTATTGCTTAGTCACACCAACAAAGCCCATAAGTATGTTGTATGTGTA
>NW_003550315.1:0-3653 GCF_000090795.2 Amphimedon queenslandica | reverse complement strand
GGAGCTCAAAACTTTTAATTTATTATTTTTTTGATACATGTAGATAATCATTTTGTGCCTGAGCTAAAAAGGAAAATAATACAAGAGGCATTTTGGAATGATGAGCTCCATCAAGAAATTGTTGACCATCAAATAGACTTTATCTTTCATAAGCCAGACTGCCGAGAAAGGTGCATGATGGACATTGATAAGCAGAGAGCACTTGTACCATATGAACATGAATGTCATTCTCTGTGTAAAGAAAGAGGTAATTTTTCTTTAATTAGTAATTAAGTTTCATGACTGTGATATTTACAATTGGCTGCTCAACCTTATTGCACATGTAATTTTCTTTTTTTGATATGCAAGAAATTCAATTTTACTAATTTTTTTAGTATAAAAATTTTTGCATTTAATTTATACTTGGGTAACAAGACAAACAACTGTCCACAGTAGTATCAATAGTTTATGGACTGTGTCAGCTTCTTTATCTACATGTAGTTGTTTCCCACAGTACTAAAATATGTGGAGATACATGTATAGAAGCAATGACCAATGACCTTCATAACTAAGTAATGAATTTACTGATAGAAGGACCGTGGTGTCCCCTGTAATGTTTAATGTTTTAACCTCCATATACAGTTGTATGTCACATCTTGTACATGTATTGCACACACCATTGTAATATCTCTTTAAGAACAAAAACCAAAAGAATATGAAAGAAAGAATGAATGAAAGATAAAAGAACAAACGAACGAATCAACGTGTGTGTTACAAAAACAATCTTAAATAATGTACCACCTACACATAATATTGATAACCATAATAATAATCATGAATAATAATGAGTATGCATGTAACTAACCAAATAATGTAATAATACATAGATAATAGGTAGTGTATGCATCTACATGTATATGGATACCAAAGTTTGTCCATATGAAGATACCACAACCATGTTACTTATTATGTACATTGTACATGTATATGGACTCATTGTACTGTCTTTTCCAGTTTTGTTCATGAATTCTAAAAGTTGTTAAAAGATTGGGCCTAAGCTAGTAACATCTATGTTTTTTAAAGCAAACCAATAAGTTTCTGTTTCATGCAAAAAACAGTTGAAATAATTTAACATGAAATAATATTATTATATTTGTAATTCTAATTGAGTCTATTTTAACTAAAGGATCAAGCGTCATTGAATGTGTAATTGTGATTGAGCTTTTGTAATTGATCCTACATGTATGTCTGCTGAGAGATTATTTTTATTTTTCATTAGGTTGTGGAGAGCTTTTTGTTACTGATGGGATTTGGAAGTTGGGTTATCCAATTTGTCTTTTTAAAGTCCCTATTACTGTTGAAGGGATGACCATCAATTTACCAGACTGTTGTCCGTTTGAACCAGAACACGGAAAGTTATTTTGTAAGAAACATGCTTCAGAGCTAAAAGATGCTGGAATTCCTGATAATCTTCTTGGCTATGCAAGGCAAATTCAAAAAGAAGTTGTTGCCACAACAATGGACTGTTGCAATGAAGATTTAACTGATGAGCAGCACATGGCACTTGAAGACATCTTTAAAAGACTGAATTATCAAAAAAAGGATTCCATTGCAACAGTTGATATGCAAGGTTTGGCACCATATGCATGTAGACGGTAGTTTTATGCTTTATATCATATAGCGGAAAGTTTTGGAGGGAGTTAAATTTGGCAATTTGTTAAATTTTGGTGATTGGCGAATTTTATTTTGGTGAATTTGTGGCCACGTGCCATTGAGCATGCACATAATGGCTTAAAATTTTTATTTTGGCAAATGGCTATCAAAACACCTAATTTGCCAAGTTTAATCGGTTAATCCCCTTCGAAATTTCCCGCTATACGGTAGGTATTTAATGCTCATTTTTGCACATGGATGTACCTTTAGTTAAGTGTTGTTGAATTATTTTTTATAGGATCAAGGGAATTAGTCAGTAAGTATCCAGGCCTTTTAGATGAAAATCAAGAAATTACACTATGCAGAAAAGATACGGGAACATCTAAGAGGTTACGCCAGTGGTCTAGAGGCTATCAGTTTATTATTAGCGGAGGAGGCCATATTGAAATGTTCTCTCCTCTATATACGTGAGTACACTAAACATTGTATATTGCCCTAAAACTCTATATTATGATTTTTTTAATTTTGTGTAGGTCTGAATCACCATCGCAGGTATTTCTTTTCCTGGTTAATTACCTTGCTAAGAAACTTGAGCATGTGCCAGTAGAGAAATGGAAAGACGTCTTTATTGCATACGACAATATGTGTAACCTTGATCGCATGAAGGCTACAAAGAAAGATTTGCCATTACCTCCACCATTTAATAAAATGTGGAGTTCTGTCTCAAAGATTATTGATTCCTTCCACTTAAGAAATCATAAAGGCGAAAATTGTAAATTGCTGTACAATCCTGAAAAGTTGAAAGTGGTCCATGAGAATTATAATACTCAAGCTTGTGAACAGACTTTTTCATGGCTCAGCCGTTTTCATCGCATACTATCGTCTGTTCCTAGAGTCCACAACCATTTCTTTCTTCATAGAATGGTGAAGAAACGGAACAAATATAACAGTTACTGTTATTCTCAGGGCAAAAAACCAGTATTACCTAATGTTAACCATTTCAGTAATTGAATTTAATACTTAATATTGTTATGATTTCTGTTATTATTAATTGTTTTCGTTGTTGTTCATCATTGTATTGCAATTATTATAACAACTGTTTACAACTTTGGAGGGAGTTCATCAGTTTTGATAGCCATTTGCCAAAGTAAAACCTGCCATTATACGCATGCTCATTCATAGATATTAGAGACTATGTATATTAGACATTACGTAGTCTCTAATATTTATGGCTCAATGGCACCATAGATCTATGATGGTATACATGGCCACAAATTTGCCAATCACAAAAATTAGCAATTCACCAGATTTTAGTCCCTCCAAGATTATGATATCTGTAGATAATTAAAGTAAACAGGATTTTAGAGGACATCAAACACCATGCCACCATCATAAGCTAGGACTGGAGGAGGGAGGGGTGGTTGCTGGGCAAAGCAACCAGGCAGCATTTTTTACTGGTGTTTACTTGAGTTAACTTGTGTTTATTGGTGTTTAGTTGTGTATACTGGTGTTTACTGGTGTATACTGGTGTTTACTGGTGTATACTGGTGTTTAGTTGTGTATACTGGTGTTTACTGGTGTTTACTGGTGTATACGGGTGTTTGCTGGTGTTTGATAGTGTTTAGTTGTGTATACTGGTGTTTAGTTGTGTTTACTAGTGTATACTGGTGTATACTGGTGTTTACTAGTGTATACTGGTGTATACTGGTGTTTACTAGTGTATACTGGTGTTTACTTGTGTTTACTGGTGTATACTGGTGTTTAGTTGTGTATACTGGTGTTTACTGGTGTATACGGGTGTTTGCTGGTGTTTGATAGTGTTTAGTTGTGTATACTGGTGTTTAGTTGTGTTTACCGGTGTTTACTGGTGTTTACTAGTGTATACTGGTGTTTACTAGTGTATACTGGTGTTTACTAGTGTATATACTGGTGTATACTGGTGTTTACTAGTGTATACTGGTGTATACTGGTGTTTACTAGTGTATACTGGTGTTTACTGGTGTATACTGGTGTTTACTGGT
>NW_003550314.1:0-3654 GCF_000090795.2 Amphimedon queenslandica | reverse complement strand
AAATTCTTCCGATGAGATTTTCCCCGCTATACGGTAAACATTATGAAATACATGTACTGTATACCTGCTACATTTACATGTATCATTCGAATCATGAGCTGATTCCAATCACTATTTGCTAAATGGCTCAATATTTATGTAAAATAAGATCTCCATATTTGGTAAGCGAATAAGATTGCAACCCCAACATACATGAATGTACATGTATAATAAGTTAGTATTTAATGCTCTTCAGTCCCATTAAGTGTTACAATTATGTAGAATGTACATGTACATGTACTAGTAAAAGCTACCATTTGATATGTACCATGTAATGTGACTGACAGTATGCATGCTGATCCTAATAATAGCAATAATGATAATAATGATAATAATGACAATAATGACAATTTGACTATAATTGACAAAAGGTCTACACATGTATTGCACTTTCTGTTGTGTTTAACTGATGCCGGTCAAAATTTTTTTCTGCCAAAGTACATGTACCTGTACTGTAAATTTTTTCAAAAATAAAAAGGAAAGATTTTCTATTTTAATAATTTTTCCCGATACATATACATATTTGTATGTTGTGTAGAAAGTTTGAACTGATTCTGAACAAAACTGAATTTTTTATGACTTTTTAAATTTGCTCCAAAATCAGACCAAAGTCCCTGTACTATAGTACAGGGATTTTGGGTGAATTTTGCCAAAAATGAAAAGAAGAGAATTCTTCATTTTTATATTTTTCTCTGATATGTATACGTGTTTGTACGTTGTGTAGAAAGTTTGAGCTGATTTTGATCAAAACTGAATTTTTTATGAATCTTTAAAGTTGCTCAAAATCAGACCAAGCACAGTGATTTTGGGCAAATTTCGGCAAAAATGAAAAGAAGAGAATTCTTCATTTTTATAATTTTCTCTGATATGTATCCATGTTTGTATGTTGTGTAGAAAGTTTGAGCTGATTCCGATCAAAACTGAATTTTTTACGAATTTTTAAAGTTGCTCTAAAATCAGACAAAAGTCCCTGTACTATAGCACAGGGATTTTGGGCAAATTTTGCCAAAAATGAAAAGGAGAAAATTTTTCATTTTTATATTTTTCTCTGATATGTATCCATGTTTGTATGTTGTGTATAAAGTTTGAGCTGATTCTGATCAAAACTGAATTTTTTATGAATTTTTAAGTTGCCCCAAAATTTGTTGTAAATGGTTATCGGCCAAATTTGACAAAATTAGACAAAAAAGAACTGGAACAAATTAAGGCTATATACAATAAAAATTGTCCATTCTTAAGTTGTTTATCAGATTGGAACTACATGTACGTGTAATTTTACACTTGCTCAAAAATTGGACACCAAAGAGTATTTTGTTAAAAATGGTTCAGAGAGAATTGTTCAGTTTTATTACATTTTAAACTTTGAGCTGTTTCACAAATTAAATATTTATGAGTTTTAAAAATTTTGAATTATATATTAGTTGCCAAATAATTTGTTTTTTATTGAAGTACCATATAGTGGGAAATTTTGGAGGGAATTTGGCATTTTGACAACCATTCACGAAAATAAAATTTGCCAATTTGAGCCATTATGCGCATGCTCAATGGCACGTGGCCACTAATTCGCCAAATTAAAATTTGCTAATCACCAAAATTTAGCAATTTGCCAAATTTAACTCCCTCCAAAATTTTCCTGCTATATGGCATTGAACCCAGTCCACCAAATCTAATCTTTTTATGTACATGTACATGTGTATACGTCATAGTGTAACCATAACAATATGCCAGTATGTAATATATGTAGTTCTTCATGTAGCAATATTATTATTATTTTATTTTATCTCTTATAGAGTTTCATCCTAAGCTGTTAGGACTAACAGGAACAAATGAAGAGGTACATACAGCAGCTAAAGCTTATCGAGTCTATTACAGTCCAGCACCTGTTGATGATGATAATGATTATTTAGTAAGGAATGAGAGATACATGTAACCAAGAGTATATAATATTAAAGAGAGTATCGAATGGCCCTATACAAGCTGCTGCATGAGGGCGTATTTGCTCAAAGTCACAATCCGCATACTCCAGTATACTTTATCAATGAATATAATTATCGTGTAGACATTGAGTTTCCATTGCCGCGAGTTGGCAAGTGCTTAGGGCACAAACTCCTGGATACTAGCAGCACTTCCTTTGTAGTTCATCTTTCCAGCCTTCTTTCAAGCTCCTTTCTTGTATTGGAAGAGATTGCCAAGTTTTTAAAAGCTAAGGGCCAGATAATGTTGCCACATGTGGATCACATGATATGATAAGTATACTGGAGTATGCGGATTGTGACTTTGAGCAAATACGCCATCATGCAGTAGTCTTCTATAGGGCCGTTCGATACTCTCTTTATATATTATATACTCTTGATGTAACTTATAGTAGTTTTTTTCGAGGATAACAAATTTCACTGATTTTTAAAAATTTTCAAAATTAAATTCCTTGAAAATCACTTTAATACAGTACAAAATGGCTGAATAGTGGAATTTCGCAAAAATAATCCGGCGAACTTCCGGATATGGGTCATTCGCGAAAATTATTATCCTAAAAAAAACGCTATTTGGTAGAGAGGGGGAGGAGAGTATGAGAGGGTGAGGATTAAACTAGTAGTGTACAAATTTAATTTAATGGCTTTTTGGTGACCTTTTATTCCAAATACATGTAAGAAGGAAATACGTTTTAGTAAATTATCATAAATTATTTTAGCAGTTTTAATTTGGTAATTGGCCATTCAATTTATTTTTATTTTTCCACCTTGATAATGTCATGTCAGTATCAATTATTGTGGTTTTTCCATTTATTGTACACACAATTTATTATGACAATGAATAACCACCGCCCACACACCAGGCCTGCCTATGAAGTGTGATAGGAACTATTTATAGTAGCCTATTATTAAAACTGCCGATCAATGCTACATATGATGTATTAACAAAAATTAATTGTGGGGTAATATTGAGAAAGTTAATTAAGTGTTATTATAATTAGCATACCAAAACATCTCATCAATAATAATAATTCTCTCCTGCTACAGGTTGACCACACTATTATAATGTACCTCATCAATCCAGAGGGAGACTTTGTAGACTATTACGGTCAAAACAAGACAGCAGATCAAGTACATGCTGGCATTAGCAATCAAATGCTTAAGTATAAACACAGGAAGTGACAAGAAGCATACAAACATCAATTGACTTTCATATAATAATACCATGTAATAATAAAAGTTAATGTTAATGTAAGAGGAATTCATTTCACACACATAAAGAGAATGAGGTAGTATAACAGTAAAAGCAGCACAGATGTCAGAAGTATGAAGGAACCAAGCAGAACATAAAACAAGCAAGAGAAGGGAAATATTATGACAGTTGAGTTTGAACAATGTGAGTTACAGTACAGTGTGCATTGGGTGTTCTCCCTCTCTCTAAAGTCTATCATCTTCAGAGTCACTGCTGGACACATCATCCCACTGTGTCAATGGAGCATATATTTGTTGGATGACACTACTTTGAGGTTTCTTGAGTCGATACACACCAGCAAAAACATACTAAATGACACTGAAGACTACAAGGAAGAACCCAAGCCATCCTATAGAGTATGACCATCCTTGACTGGCTCCTTTGTTGGACTTC
>NW_003550313.1:0-3655 GCF_000090795.2 Amphimedon queenslandica | reverse complement strand
TACCTGTCACACGTGTTTATTATGTCAATTTTTGGACAAAAAAAGTGTCATAATACGTCATAAGAAATATTTAAATTTGCATGGTAATGCATTAGCAACCAGGGATGCTAAAGCATGTGATCAAAAGGGAAAGTCCCACATCATCAGTAGTGCATGCTAATCAGAAGATAAGATAACGGCCTGCAAGTGGATACTTTCTTTGAGGCAAAACTACCTAATGTTGGCTTTATACAATGTGCTAAAGTCATATGAAGGGCCACAGGTCATCAGACCATAGTAAGAAGCAAGAAGTTTTGCTAGAATAGGCTCTTGTTGAAAAGGGTAGAATAGTGGACTGTGATGTCCAGAGGAAGATCAAAGTGCTAATAATTTTTTAGTCAAAGATAGAGGTTGGAAAAAAGGCACTTTAATCAATGATTTAACGTGCGTGTGTAATAGATATTTGTGTGTGCAATGAGTGACTATGCTTCTCCCTCTGGCTCAACAGTCTTTTTTTCTCCTTTTTAATAGAGGCGGCTGTAGTGATGCCATAGTGGGCATGACTCTTAAGTGGTGGTTCTGGAGCACTACTCTTAACCTCTCCACACCGTTTGTCATATTTTTGTACCTTCTTTTGGTGTTATTGAAAGTAGCATGAAGAGATTTAGCCCCTTGCTCGCCCATGCATCCACATGCTACTCTCCACTGTTTCACACATGGTACAAGGTGGTCCTCCAGCAAGTGCATCTTGGGTAGAAACGTTGCTGAGGGGAAGTTCTATAATATCGAACAAAGATACTGATGGCCATTTATATGAAACAGAGATAATGTAAGTTATTGCATTATATATACCTAACTGTGCAATGTCCTCATCTAATAAAAGCTCATTGCTATTATAAATTTTGACAGTTTGCAAATAGCTTAAATGCATCAATGAACTTTTCACTGATTTCACTGGCTCTTTTCTGAATATCTAGATCCTTTACTTAACTGGCCTTGGTGACAATAGAGTTACAGAGAGTCTCGATGTATTGAAGCTGTTACAGAGGACAAAAGGAAAATTGTATAGCTGAAACCATAAAAATGAATACTGACCTTTAAAGCTCTATGTATGTGGTTTCCAATGAACGACCCACTGTGATAGGCCTGCCGTTCTACATTAAATGAAGCCAGAGCATCATCCAAGCACTTTACAAAGCATCCATCTTCCTTATCAAATCCTTTGGACACTATCTTAGTGTAGTGTGTAATAGATTGTTCCTATAGTATTTAATTAAGTACATGTAAATTAATAAAATTAAAATACAGATACATTACATTAGCTCTGATTTTGACCATATCTGTATGTATCAATCGCGACAGTTGTTGAACAGGGGTATTGCCTTGAGGATCAGTTAATGATAGTCATAGAACAGTTAGTATAGTCGGTTTCAGTTGAGAAGAAACCACCACCACCCTTATAACTTTTTGTCACTAATGCTAGCAAATTGAAATTTGGTATAGCTGCATCACAGGTTCTTCCGAAAATCCTTACCATTTTTTAAGTTTCTAGGTACTCTGGAAGGTTCTAAACGGGTTCTTCCGCTGGAGATGAAAGGAGCCGCCATGACGAATTGTGTGCGTCACTCCGATGAATATCATTTGCATCTCATTAAATTTAGTCAAAAAAATAATGTTTTTTATTTAAAAAATAAAACAAAACATATCAAGCTCTCTAGACCTACTAATATTCAACCAGGAGCTTTCTCTTGAGGATAATTCTTGCCATATCACTCCACAGCCTCCTCAATCTTAGTTGTTCCTCGTTGCCAGTACACTCGTTAATTCACCGGTATTCCGAGCTCTATACCAGCTGAAAACAGGCACCAAAAACAAGAAAAGGATAGATGGAGGTAGCAGCAACCACTGTAGAGGTACAATAGATATTAAAGTAAGTTAAAGGAGAAGAAACGCTCGAAGAATGACAGAGCTTGCAGATCGCAGCCATGTTTGGGTGTGGCTACACATGATGTTTTAATGACAAAAATATTGATTAACTTCCGTTTCTTCTCAACTGAAACCGACTATATCTGTTGTGCTTGATTGATCTATGATTGTAGTGAAGATGTTTCTCTTGCTGAAGTGCTGCAATTGTAGTTTTAGAGTGTAAGTAGAAAAGGAAGAAATTGCATCACAATCTTCAGCAATTGAGCAATCAGACATGTGGCATTTATCCTCCACAACCTTTGGAAAATTCCCAATGTAATGTGTAGACCTGAAGGACAAACCTTTGCAAGATTTATACATGTAATTATTATTTTAAAAATTTACTTGAGAAATTGGTATGTTAAAAAAGGCTTTGCCAATGACACTATTGAAGAATTTAGCTCTTTTCAGATTAAATCCAGCTGTTACAAATTCTTGATACTTCTGATACAGCAAGGTTAGTGAACAAGGTGCAATTGTATTCTCTGAATGCCTTGTTGCTTTATCAATTTTAAGTTTATCAGAAGGTATAGTACACCAAAGACAACAATGTTGTCCTATAAATTGTCAAAATTATTGTAAATTCAACTCACCACTAGCTCCAGAAAGACCATACAAATTACAAAGAAATTCATAATCTCCAAACATAATTACACGTATACTGTACTCCCTATACATGTTAATTTTAAGACTGCTTTAAAGTAGTAAGTTTTTACCTCCAGTTTGTGTTTTGTAAATCAGAATGACTTCTTCATACTGGTCTAGAGCAAGATAAAGGTTGACGATGTTATCAGGTGCCTCAAATAGTGAGAAGACAACTCTTTCTGACAGAATTTGGCTTCTCTACATTAACAATTTGGAGAAAGAGCTTCATAGTTGAACCACCTTTGTCTCCGCCTGTTTTCTACCAGATTTTATCTGGTGGAATTACATCATTGTGCCATGTAAGTTGGTTCAATCTATTTTATAGAGAATTTGATAATTATCACAAAAAATTGCTAAAATTTAACCTGTTAATTCATCTAGTAAATGGAAGATGACTTCTTTCAAGTTGACAATACAGGCAAGAGGAGCTGGTCAAATAACCTGTCTACATTGCTTTCCAGTAAAAGTGAAAGGCACAGACTCCGCTTTTACATCTATCGCCTCTAAATCATTCTTCATAGCTGTTCTCTGCTTCCTCTCACTGCTCATGTTTATCTTCCATGCTTTGAGCCACCTACAAGTACATGTAAGTAAAATAATTTAAATTGCCAGGAAATTTTTGTGTACCTCTTCATCACACGCAGCTTATTCCAGGGCAAGCATAAATCTGCTTTAATGTCCAGACTCTGTTCAGCAGATATATCTATACTGAAGTTCAACTCCTTCAGTAGCTCTTCCTCGTTGTCTTTAGAGAGCAGCTGTACTTCGTCAATCAGTTGACAATGATCCATTTCTCCAGTTAGTTGGTCTCGTAAATGGGAGATCTCGTGACTTCTCCGGCACTTTGTTTGCTGTGATGCATGCTACTGAAGAAGAAACTACTGGAGAAGTGATTTTAGCTATACTAATGGGCTACAATACAATAGTTGGTAAGTTAAGGTACTTTTGGATGAAATTTTAATATTTTTTTAATTGCTGCCATTTCATAGTAGAGAAAAAGTTTTACAACTTGTGCTATTTTTAAATTTTTACAATGCACTGTTTAGAAGTTATAGATCATTGAACT
>NW_003550312.1:0-3655 GCF_000090795.2 Amphimedon queenslandica | reverse complement strand
TGTACAACCTGCATACTACATGTATGGTCTTCTTTTTTCACTGATATTTTCTATTACATGTACATGTACATGTATGTACACATGTATTTGTATGATGAGATGAGATTTATCAAATGATGAGAATTCAGTGATTGATATAACATACTGTGATATTTATTTACCACAATTCTCTGATTGCTACAGTACTTCTGTATATGGAATTTAGTGATGCATATACATGTTCTTGTGTTGTGTAGAAAGTTTGAGCTGATTTTGATTAAATTTGGATTTTTTATGAATTTTTAAAGTTGCTCAAAAATTGGGTCAAAGTCCCTGTGCTATAGTAAATTTTGCCAAAAATATCAAGTAGAAAATTCTCTTTTTTATGACATTTTCTGATGTATATAAAAGTTCTTATGTTGTGTAGAATGTTTGAGTTGATTCTGATCAAATTTGGATTTTATACAAATTTTTTAAGTTGCTCCAAAATCAGGTCAAAGTCCCTGTACTATAGTACAGGGGCATTAGCTAAATTTTGCCAAAAATTTCAAGTAGAGAATTCTCAATTTTTATAACATTTTCTGATACATATACATGTTTTTATATTGTGTAGGAAGTTAGAGCTGATTCCGATTGAATTGAGATTTTTATGAATTTTTAAAGCCAAACTCCCAATTGGATCTAAAATGCTAATTTAATGCACACAATTAAAAGTGAACTTGAGGCATTTTTATTCATGTTATTTCTTTGTAATAAATGTGTACCTTATTGTATTGATAATATTGTATCCTCTTCTCTCTCTCCTATAGTTGAGTTATGCTGATATGTTGAAGAGAGTTGATCCGTTACGTAAAGAATTGAAAGATTTGGAAACCAAAGCTGAGGACACTCGTCAAAAAGGAGAAGAAATAACAAAAATAATAGCAGAACTTGAAGCCTCTATAGCAAAGTAAAGAACAAAACAAAATACATTAAAAGTGAAACTTATATTTTTAATTTTATTTCTTTACTTAGATATAAAGAAGAATATGCAATGGTTATATCTGATGCTAGTGTTATTAAGAATGATTTATCAACTGTTGAGAAAAAGGTAAAGTATTTTAATAATTAAAGATACATTAATTATCTTTTATTAATAATTATGTATAATTTAATTCATTAATTATTCATTAGGTGAGTTCCTCCTTCGTTTGCGTCACCTTGAGAAGAGTCTCCTCACTGCATTGAACGAGGTCAAGGGTCGTATCTTAGACAACAACAGGTACCCCCAATTCTAATAATACATGTACTTAGTAACGCTACCACATTACTAATAGTACAGGGTGTTGGCCAAATTTTGCCAAAATTGAAAAGGAGAGAAATCTTAGTTTTAATAATATTTTCTGATACATGTACATGTACTTATGTTTTGTAGCAAGTTTGAGCTGATTCTGATCAAAATTGGATTTTTATGAATTTTGAAGTTACTCAAAAATTTCTGTAAAACATGATTATTGACAAATGTAATGAGATGCGAATGATATTCACGAGCATAATACTCAATGCAACATCATGGGAGCCTCTCTAAGTCACTAGAACAATTGCAACATGTGGAGTTAACTTCAATTAATTAACTGTTACTGCTACATGTATATCCTTGCTTGTTTAGAATGAGTCAAATGTTTAATTATTTTATACAGTATAGCGGGAAATTTTGGAGGGACTAAAATTTGGCGAATTGCTAAATTTTGGTTATTGGCAGATTTTAATTTGGTGAATTAGTGGCCACGTGCCATTGAGCATGCGTATAATGGCTCAAAATGGCGGAATTATTTTGGCGAATGGCTATCAAAACGCCAAATTCACCAAATTTAATTCCCTCCAAAATTTCCCGCTATACAGTATTGATAGTTTAAGACAAAAATAAGTTTATAAGTTAACCATTCAAAAATTGTATAGCTTACTCTCTATTTATATATATATACCGTATTTGCTTGATTAAACACTCAGGCATTTATTTCAACAGGGAAAAAATTCAAATAAAAAAAACAAACAAAATGCCCATAGAGAATTCCAACTCAAGACCTTCTGATGTTCCACCCCCTACTTCAGCAGTTAAGCTATCTGGGACCATCTAAAGACTAGGACACATATACTGGGTAGAATATGTGTATCTATAGCTAGAGAATATTTGTCATGGGCGTTTATTTGAGCAAATACGGTATATGGATTAGGGAACTGTCTATAGTAATTTTTTATCTTGTTTTATACTCACTTATTTGTAAAAGTCTATTGTGAGTTGGACTCTCTTCTCCTTTTCTTGTAGTTAACAGTTGAAGCTGTACATGTTCATGTATGTTTATACAGCATTACAATGTAACCTGTGTTTCTGTATACATGCACATGTAAATGCATTAACACAACCTTTAACTTAATCATTATTCAGTAACTTCATACATGTACATGTACATGTACTTACTATAATTTTTTATTATCATTATTATTATTATTTTGTATTAACTGTCATAGGAGGAAAAGGAAAGGATCAGTGGATTATTCTTCCCCTCTGACACTCATCAAAACTCCACAAAGGAAGAGAGGAACCTCCTCCCCTTACCCCCTCCACCCTTCCTCCTATCCTCCTCCCAGATTGCCCCGCCCTTAACTCCGCCAAGTGACTCAGAACCTTCTAATACTGGCGAAGGAACTGATCCTCCTTTGCTATCTAGGAAATCATCCCACGGGAATATATTAAACT
Organism: Amphimedon queenslandica; assembly: GCF_000090795.2. Classification (NCBI taxonomy): domain Eukaryota; kingdom Metazoa; phylum Porifera; class Demospongiae; order Haplosclerida; family Niphatidae; genus Amphimedon; species Amphimedon queenslandica. The sequence continues at coordinate 939 of NW_003550312.1, read as the reverse complement.
AAATATTCTATTACAGGGCGGCTTCTGGGATAGAGGCCATTAGTCCTCTTGATGTTACTGGTGATGATCAGTGTCCTGATGGTGAGTATCTCAACCTCCTCTCCCCTCTCTCTCCTGATCCTAATGTACCAGCTCCTCTCCTGATCCTAATGTACCAGCTCCTCTCCTGATCCTAATGTACACCAGCTCCTCCCCTGATCCTAATGTACCAGCTCCTCTCCTGTTGCTCCTGTTTCTATTAATGCATGTAGTTTTAGCCTTCAGGAGATGAGGGATTTATTGATGTGCTTTCTATTTGTCATTGAAGATTTGAATATCAGTAAGCTCCAATAATGATAACTTATAATCACTGTTAGATCTAGAGGGAGTTTAGGAGACTTTTATTCTCCCATATTTGGTCTGTGTCTCCTAAAATCTCTCATTCTTCAGCTTTTGGTCTCTTATATTTATCCCTAGGTGTCCTTAAGTCTCCCATTTTGAGTTAGATCAGTCTCTCAAAAATGTGACCATAATTGACAAAAGGTACCTTATGGCGGGTAGTGAAATTTGTCTTTCTAGCCTAAGAAATCCAACTTCCTGAGCCCCATTTATCATAAAATTACTCCACAGGATCAAAAAAATACCATGAAACTTTTAGAAACAATGATTGTCTAACAAAGCACTGACAGGTTGATATTTTCCAATATAACGATCAATTTTAAAATCCGCCATAAGGGCCCTTTTGTCAATTATGGTCACAAATAATTAATTTCTAGATTTAACAATGATTACTGTAATACTACATGTACATGTACATGTACAGAATTTTGTATATTTAGAACAGTTTGATCTGTAGCACAATGTTTTTCTTAAATTTTCTTTATTCATTCATGTATCTATTTATTTATTTATCTATTTATTTATTTATTCTCTTCACTAGATGTTCTCTTCCTGTGGTGG
>NW_003550311.1:0-3655 GCF_000090795.2 Amphimedon queenslandica | reverse complement strand
CACAGTTTTATCTCTCTCCTCCTCCTCTTCACTAGGAAACTCAGTGAATGTCACAGTAACACTGAGGGACACTTCCAGTGACTTTACCGGGAACTTCTCGTCCAATATTCCACACTAGACTCTTATTATCAGGACCAATGCACAGACTAACTGATGTTGGTGATATGTTATCAATCTTCTCAATAGTTCCTCTACAATATACAAAATTTTAATAGTACAGTACGTTATGTAATAGCTAATACATGGGGCGGCGTGTTCTATCTGATTTATCCGCACAAGCTTTCGGTCGAGTCGCTAAAAATAGCGCACGAGGCCGAAGGCCGAGTGCGCTATTTTTAGTGACGAGACCGGAAGCGAGTGCGGATAAATCAGATAGCACACGACGCCACATGTATTAATTGTTTTAGTGTATAGTTCCAGCAACGATTGCACGTGCTCTGCTATCACTGATATCACACTGTTGCACATTAAATAAATGAGTGTGCTATTTATAATATCACACTGCGGTATTGGTGGGAGTGTTCTGTGGGTTTTATCACAACTGTTAGGCCTTTGATCTTTGCTGCAACTATACATTAAATATTTATTGGTTAACCTGTTAAAAAAAGGAATCACTACTTCACAGTACTCAAAGTTGTTCCTAATTGTTTCGTGTAGCTTCAATTGAACGAGTAGCTCAATAGTTCTATCACCCTAGAAATAATAATAAAATAACAATAAAGAGACAATTAAATGTGTCAGGACAATATATTTAAAGTAAAGAAACTGCAACCAGTTTCAAACTGGCTCATTCTTAATGACAAAATAGCTCAAGAAAGTTTATGTGACTCCAATCATCAATTGATATGCTTAACTCAATCTTGACCATACTATGATATTACTATATTCATGTATCTATTTCAACACTTTATATGATCAATATATCTTATTAAAGATTTATTCTAATTCATGTACGTGTAAATACCTTCATTTGATAGAATCCTCTTATTGGTATCAAAGCTGGTGACTGTTGATAATGACACAATGTGAATGTCTCCAAAGGAGCCGAGAACCTGACACTCCTTGAATAATGAGGAGTGTCAGTGTGTCTATTAGTAGTATCAGCTAGTACTGGCTCAGCATCAGATGACTGCACACAAGAATGAACAGTTAAGTGATCGAGATGGGAGGAGTCAGGAGGTGTGGTCAAGTTTAATACTATGTCAGGGTGACCCTCAAGTTCTGCCTATTATATAAAATAAATGTTTATTAGTTTGTGTATTTCAATCAATAAATATGCATCATTTTCAATTATACAGTGTATATGCTATTAAAAATGGAAAATTCATTGTACTAACTAAAAGTATCTCGTTCTACCATAATATCCTTATAGTTTAATTAATAATTCTAATTAATAATAACTCGTTATGTACCTTGCATAATACTGATCCATACAATTGACATATGTCTTCAATGTCTTCCTTATCATACTATTAGTATGTAAATTAAAAGTCACAGCAACCCACTCACCTGGACAGCCCTAACTTCTTCTTTTATTCTAACATTAAGTTTTGAGCTTCCTTTATACACAGCTGGTCTCCATGAAGGAATCTAATAAAGCAACAAAAATCGATTTTTATCAAACATGGCTCAAAGCATTAAGTACAATAAGATTAAAGCAATCAAAGCACATAATAATAGTCTGATAGTAACTCTATACCACTTTATATTGGTGATACTTTATTGTCATGATTTTACCATAAACGGTTTAACTGGTCAAAGGTTAAGTCCCATAGGAACGCTAAGAGTTGGTCTTCAATAATAAACAGACCAGCAGTATCACATTTAAATGGAGTCCATTATCTTTCCCAATCAAACATTGAGTCCCCCCAGCAGTATATCCACAATGATATACTATTGCACATACACTGTACCTTTTCCTTTGGCATAGCCACCCCTTTCCTAAACTGGATCTGGAATTTCAAGTTAGAAGGATTAGTTTCATTAGGTGTGCCAAAAGGAGCAGCCAGACAGAGGTACTGATATAATTCAGCTAACTGTGGTGAACTGGTCTCAAGTTTAACAGCTGAACTAAGTACCTCCATCATTCCCTCCAATAATGACACAGCAGCTGCAACACTGGGCCTATAATAGTATTGTTTTAAAAAATAAATATTATCCCTAATACGTTTATGTCTAATACATGTACGTGCACAAGTACTACAAAGTTTCTCAAAGGACTTTGGCATAATATAATGCTTATACAGCTTCTTGTCAGTGCTCACTGTCAAAATCAAAAACAAGGCCAAAGACCCTGTACTACAGTAAATAAAATAGTCATTAGCCAAATTTTATCAAAAATAAAATGGAGAGAACTCTCTATTTTATAAATTTTTTTGATACATATACATGCAGTCATGCACTTATGTGGTGTAGAAAGTTTGAGCAGATACCAATTAAAAGTAGATTTTCTATGAATTTTTAAAGCTGCTCCAAAATTTGGTCAAAGTCCCTGTACTGTAGTACAGGGTCTTTGGCCAAAATTTGCTAAAATTGAAAAGGAGAAAATTCTCTGCTTTTATAACTTTTTCTGATACATATACATGTACTTATGTTGTGTAGAAAGTTTGAGCAGATTCTGGTTAAAAGTAGATTTTCTATGAATTTTTAAAGTTGCTCCAAAATTCAGTCAAAGTCCCTGTACTGTAGTACAGGGTTCTTGGCCAAAATTTGCCAAAATTGAAAAGGAGAAAATTCTTTGCTTTATAACTTTTTCTGATACATATACATGTACTTATGTTGTGTAGAAAGTTTGAGCAGATTCCGATTAAAATTAGATTTTTTACAATTTTTTAGAGTTCCTCAAAATGCCATGTACATATTATAATGTACATTTACTTGTCAGCTCATGAAGCTCATGCTGTTTAGCTCACTTAGCATGCTTTGTGGGAAACCTTGTACACATGCATCAATAGAGATGTTCAAGGATTAAAAATTGAATTCATTGATGGTATAATACATAATGTCTTACATCATGATGAGTGGTGGTCTCTCATTGTTGATAGGATCATAGTAACATACAGCAACATACAATAAATCCTTCTATAAATAATAATAATAATAATAATAATAATAATAATAATGATGATAATAACACTGTGTACATGTACTGTTACCTTTCTTAAACATACAGCAGGCCAAAGAGAACCACATGAATAAACTGGCCATTGAATATCATTACTAACACTATCACGCTCATCAATAAACTAAAACAGAATAATTATAATTATTTATTCAATTCTTACTTCTTCTTTAATAGTGGAGCAACGTAACATAATATCCTCACAAAAATCACTGTCTAACGGTATCGGACAATAAAGAGAAGAGCAATCCTTGCATGATCTCTTAGCTCGCTGCTCTACTGTTGGAAAACGTCTATGAAGTAAAGGGGGAGGGTACAAAAGAGAAGAGAGAAGGTGGGGCAATAAGAGAAGGCACTACAATTAATACATACCTTGAAAATAGAACTGTTCCTTCTGTCTTAACTTTGTTAATGCTACTGGTAGTGTCTCCAGTATCTGTTCCTTTTGGTGAACTGGTACCAATCACCCAAACACCTCTAACACTCATCCTCTTCAGCTCAGCACACGTGTTGGCCACACCCAACATCCTAAAT
>NW_003550310.1:0-3656 GCF_000090795.2 Amphimedon queenslandica | reverse complement strand
GTAGAAGTTATGGATGCTTCCTTTGGCTGACTGTGCTTTCCAAGTTCATCTATACTGCCACTCTCCTTCTAGTAGCCCATTTAGGATGTTGTTTGCTCCATTCTACTGTCAAGCTACTGTCTTCTACTGTCCTGCTACTGTTGCATTAAGCATGTGTAGCAAAGGAGCATTGAAGTACTTATGCGAAAATAGAGTAACTACAGAGTAGCTACTCAGCCTTTTTTGATACATACTTTATATATGTATAACAATGTATGTAATAGTTAAATTTGTCTGCTTTCTGCCATTTAGATTTTAATGGAGAAAGATGTTGCTCTAGCTATAGTTCAGAATGATTTGGAGCAGTTGGTAGCACTTGCGGATCCCATCAATCAAAAAGTAAAATTTATGTAATCCTACATGTAGCTGTTAGTGTCAGAAAAAGGAGAATTCTCTCCTTGTAAAAATTTGGTTAGTTTCGCGTTGCCAGACTACCTACATGTACATGTAGCTAAGTTGTAGAATTCATGCAATGAAAAAACTGTTATATTTAACCAAAATTTATAGCCATTAGGAAATTTCTGCTTCGCAGCAATTGTGTGTATATGCTCATCTAAATGAGAGGAATAAACTTTTATTATCTATATGAAGGTGGAAGCTATGATATTAAGTAAAAATAATACTAAAAGTAAATAAAAAACATTTAAATTAAAAAGTAGTAGGATTGAATTGGAAAAAAAGTAAAGAAACAAGAGAGTAGTGCAAACATAGCCATGATTGACAAAGGACAGAACCATGAAAATGTACTAGTTGGGAGATACATGTATTCTACATGTACATCTCACAAATGCTTTTGGAGGGATTCTCTTAATTTGTAGAAGTTGTTAAATGGGTAGAGAGGATTGTGACAACTACATATGTAGTATGTGGTGTAATTGTGACAAGGATTTTTTCCCAGTTATTGAAATGTCCTTGTTCCTTTGTTTTAATTTTAATTTTACAGCCTAAGTTATGTATAAAACAGTAATTAGTGCAAGACCATGCATGCACTGTAGGTGCCTTGTTTTATTTGTCATTATAATACAAGCCTTATACATCTAGTTTAAACCTTTTTGTGGGTATGTTGGTCTATGTACTTGTGTCATTTTTGCTGATATTATGTAGCACTCTTTTAACTTACAATAATGAGAATATTGACATAAGTTTTTTCTGTAGAATCTCTCTGAAAATTTGTTAGGATTTAAAGAATTGTTTGGACGCTATCTTGAAAATAGGAATGTTGGAGCAAAAGTTGAATGGGGAAAGATAAAGCAACCTCCTGAAGGAGCAGTGAGTGATCATGTTACATTGTAATTCTTGTTTTGTAGCTACATGTATTATCAGTTATTGGTTGAATTGAGCATGATATAGTGAGAGTTGGAAGTTGTTACAACAGAAATACTGTATAGCTCCTAGTCTCCCACCTCTTTGTTGCACAAGGGTGGTGCGGAAATAGTCTGGTGACACTGCTACAGAATTTGTTGCAGGAAGGAATGCAATATTTAGTAGTTATTTTAGTTATTAAAATTTGCTGTCACATCTTAACTTTTTTTGAGGCTTTTCTTGCAGAAGTAAGCCTCATTTAGAGAGGAGCGACATGTACATTAGTTAAAGGCAAGAAGGAATGTATCAAAGCTCTAGTTAATTCAAGTGGGAGTAAAAAACAGAAAATATGTATACTTTTTAACCAAGTTTAACTTGAAAATTCTTCTTATTCTTCTGTTACTCCTGGAACTGTTAGTTTCTGTTCCTTGGCCAGCATTTATTGTGTCTACAGCAGGTTTGTCAGTCATACTTGCAGTCATTTTAAATAGTTCACATGACAAACTTACTTCCATGTGAGTGCAGTAATCTGACTGGTATGCCCAAACCTGTGCTTAGTGCAACAAAATCTGTAGCAGTGTCACCAGACTCTTCCGCACCACTCCCCAGTCCCCACACAGCAAAGGAGTGGGGCCAGACTAGGTCTAAGTTTGAGTTGATTTTGATTAAAATTGGATTTTATACAAATTTGTAAAGCACTTTCAAAATTTGGCCAAGTAAGGATTGGCAATATACTGGTATTTACTAACTGTTTTTAGTTTTTTGTAAAGCAGTTTATAGTTTATGTCGTTATTATTGTCAGTAGCACATACAATTTTAGTATAAGAAGATATCATAACTCTTAGTACTACAAGTGGCAATGGGAGGCATGCAGTTACTAAATTACTGTTCTAGACAAGTTTTATGTGTACAATGCTGGCATTCTATAGTGACCATTAAAAACCACACCAAAATTTCCTGCTATATGGTAGGATTCTGAGCAAGTAAAATCTAAAATAAAGATTTTTACTCTTGTGACACAAATTCTACTCCACATTGCATTTTCAATACTATTATGAAAATGTAATTTTTAATTCAAACTTTCTGCAATTTTTAATGAAATTTTTAAATGTACTTTCATGTGACTGCAGTAATCTGATTGGTGTGCCCAAACCTGTGCTTAGTGCATCAAATTTTGTTGGAGTGTCACTATAGAGTCATCTGCGCCACCCCTGTGCAATGAAGAGGTGGGACCAGACTCTATAGCTCCATACTTTTGTTTTCTAAAATTTTTACGATTTACTGAAAGTTGGATGTTCATGGATATAATTTTTTGTAAATTAACCAACGTGTTCTACTGCTACAACGGCGATCTGTATAGTTTTGTGATCAAAATTTTTGTGATTATCAAATCAGGAAAGTCATGAATATTTTAGACCACAGAAATTTGGAGCTATATACATGTACGTGCCACCTCCCTTTGGCTTGCAAATAGATTGGGCCTCAAACTTCCTTTGAATGTGAATTATTTTCAATGGTACCTTAAGGAGACAATTGTTAGTAGGTATTTAATTTAGCAAATTTTAGCAATTGTTGAGAAAACGGTAACTTAAGTCCGTGCTAACTTTAATTTCTAATTAAATTATTAATAATAATAATTATTATGAAATAATTATTTATATTTTTATTTAACAATTATTATTAAACATGCAGAAAAACTGAATGAAGAATAATCATAAGTTGTGAAAATAGAATAAAATAAAGTGAAGTTAGATAAAATTATTTTAGGAAATAGTCATTCAGACCAAGGCTGTCTTCAAACTCAAACCCCTCCATTTTGTTCTTGTCCCCCTTATACACAAGTTAGTTGATCGGATGAGGGCAAATAAGAGCTTAGTTCTTAACCAGTTCAAAGTCGTGCTATATCTCCTGTCCTACTTCAGAGCAAGTCTGTCGGCCAAACGTTGCAAAAGTATAGACATCTCAGGGCCAATCAGACCGTCCACAGTAGCGCACAAGGGAGAGAAGCTCACATGTCTCCGTTCACAGTGCTCACTATATTTGGCTTTTTTCTCTCTTTCAGCTGTTTTGAGAATCTGTTCAGGACTCCTGTCTAGATAAGAGGGGGCGTCGGAGTCAATGACTCTTACATCAAACAAGCACGTACCCTGTGGCTGCCAGACACCTCTTATTTCAACATCAGCTCGAAGGCTGTCAGAGGACGAGCTTTCATCTACCATGGGCTCCTTGATGGTTTGACTCCAGACCCAGGCTTTTATACAGAAATTTTTTTGTGGGGGGACTCTAAACTGTGCTAGCTTCTGCATACATGTACA
>NW_003550308.1:0-3660 GCF_000090795.2 Amphimedon queenslandica | reverse complement strand
ATTGACAGTAAGTATTATTTTATCATAACAACCTTACTAATAGGAAGGCTATTATTCTTGTCACTTTCATATTCATCCAGAACAGAACAAAAAGATATATGTGTTATAATAGTGTGATTTTTGTCATCTGCCTTTTCTAAAGAGATGTTGAATGTAGCCATTAGTTCAAAATCAGTAATTTGCATTATATTGCTTGTATTAAAACTCGCATTACTATCAGTACAGTTCATTAATACATCATTGATGCATGGTTTTTCAGAGTCTGATCCTGTCAACTGTTCAAGCTATTTTAAAAAGAACCATTCACAACAGCTATAGTAGATAGATAGAACATACTATGATAGTTATTGAAAGTATCCAATTTTGGTTTTTGTCACGGCTTCTGTTGTCGATTTGAGTTTGTACAATGTTATCTATAATAAACATGAATTAAAATCTGTTGCAACAAGCGTAACAGGGTAAAAAAATATTCCTATAATTAATTTCACCACCTTGCAAGAACAACTTGGTCATTATTAAGACTTATAAAGGTTCTCTCTACCTTATAATGCTTCTAGAGAAGTCTTTAGACAGTATCTATATGCTCTCTTGCTGTTAGAAAGCTCTTAACTTTGTCCCATGTGTAAGCCGCCATTTTGTTTGCCGTGACCACACCCACTCACGTAAAGGAGCGTGGGCGGGTGGTTGCTAAGGCTTGTTATTTCTCCAATACAACATGTATAGAAGAAATGTAAGTGTGGATATACAATATACATAGCGCAACGGTGAATTCAATTATAGGAACGACCTGGGGGCGAAGCCCCCAGGTCGTTAATAACACATCCTTACATTTTGTAGTATTTAATTTGATTTTGCTTAATTCGCCTTCTCCAACCTCATTAACAGCTGCTATGCTAATACAAAGATTAGTTAGATTAAGATTATCAAATTTTTCAGGACAATAGTACCACTCTGCTATACTGACATTAGTTTGAACTATTATGTTACCGTTGTTATCAGTGACATTAATGTTATATCTCAAGATATCAAAACCAGCCAGAGTAAATGGGGGTGTCCAGTCAAAATCATAACAGGAGTCATTCTCTAATGTCCTCAAACTTTTAACAGGTGCTAACTTACCTTGTACTCGGAGTATCACTGAAGAAGGACTAAAGTCACCAATACCAAATCCAAATGCAACACATTGTACTTCAGTGTCATTGAATGGAGCCACTAGTCCTGGTATAATGAGAGAAGAGACTGGTGTTGCTGCTCCATTAACAATAACACCAAGTGAGGTCAATGTTGAAGCTGATACTGTTCCATTTAATATCCAGTTAATAAGAACAGCTGAATGATTTGATGAACAGTTAAAGACTGCTGTATCTCCTTCAGCAATAATAGGAGGCTCAGGAGATAAAGTGAAGGTAACTTCTACATTGCCTAAAAATTCAAATTTTATGATTATATCTATAATAGACAGCACTGAGTCAATTTAATGGGACTCACTCGCTATTGGATTAGATTTTGACAACAAAGAAAGAAGCAAAAGAAGTAGATCTAATACCTACGTCAAACTATAACTATAGCAACATAGCTATTTCCGAGCATTACCTTTGCCATACTCACTTATACCAGTATTTTAGCTTGAAAGATTTAGCCTCGGATTTTTAGTCTCGCTAGCCAGACCCTTGGTCTGCTGCTGTGATAGAGAAAAGATGCGCTGCCGCTGCGTGCCTAGATCTATTAATATTATTCATAGTCAGGCTCCGCCTAACTCTATTGTATAATTTGTATTGTTTGACTATTTTGTGACATCTTTTCATTGTTGACTACACAATGCATTGTGAATAAATCACAGAATAATAAATAGAAAATCATCCATGAATCTCAGATCCGGGTGGTCTGATAACTGACTGGCACTGACTGTGTCCAACCATAGATACTTTAATATGGTCCAACATTGAAAACTCCATGATTGTAGACTAGGTTATTGTAATTTTCAAAGCTAGGAAAATAAAAAAGTTTGTTGATTTTCACCCAACCAATCCCCACTTTACACACTGTTTGTCCTTGTAGGCTATAATATGTTCATGAAATCCTCTTGATCCTTTTCCTTCTTAATTTTTTTGGGTGTCAGGACTATGGCACCTCATCACAGATCTGTGTTGTAAATGCTCCCCCAACTTTCTCACTTCTAAACTTCTTTTATATAATTATTCAGACCCTCAAGGTCACTATTTCTTTCCTAGTTCTTCACACTGTCTACTCCTTGTAAAGTTATGCGTATTACGATGTTGTTATCATTATACTATTTATAGGAATCAATTTTACAGATAAAAATAGAGTTCATAATAGGAACCCATTTTGAATGATCAAATCCCAATAATCATGCATGAGTAATGTGCATTTTATATTACAGTATTCCACAAGTCACTAGCAACAATTTTTGTTGGAGTGGAAGTAAGTCGATGTGTTATACTGACTTTTGCATGACACTCCTACAATACTGCTGCATGGTGTAGGCGTAAGCTGTTGATACATCCATGCAGCTTCCTACAGTTATTATGTTACATACAGTCACTGTGAGAAATTTTAACATTTTAATAGACAAGTTATGTAACCATAATAATCATAATTATAACAATTACACAAGTGAATGATTGAGTGTTATTCTATTAAAACCAGTTCTTATATTATTAGTTGTATATACTGTTGAATATTGTACTCCATTGATAACTGGTGGGCTATTAACCATAGTAACAGGTCGAGGATTATACCAACAATTCTCATCATTATAAAGAGGAGGAGGAGGGAGAGGGGAGGAAGGGAAGTCCAACTGAGCATATTCACTACCATCAGTTGGTCTTGCTGAAAGAGGTGGAGTAGCTTCTGATGAAACGTTCAGCCTTGAAGGCTACAATGAAACAGAAAGACAATATGAATACTAAAGCTTACAATAATCAACATTCAATCACAATGAATGACTGGTATTCAAACAATAAATGCATTCAATATGTATCTTACTATTATGACACTCTGTGGTCTATCAAATGGCTCAGTTGCTATATTGAGTGCTGACTCATAGGATGGTGGAGGTGATAATTCATCAGCTACAGGTAATGATGCTAGCTGATTCACTGCAGCCCATGCTGACAATACTGGTGTAGGCCTCAATGAGGACTAGAAATTGATAAATAAAACTGATTCGTAAAGCAACTACAAATGCACTAAGTAATAACGTATTTAGCTACACTACAATGTGATAATAGAGTCTAATCAGTGCTGTACATTAATTTCAATGCAATATAGATATGGTCTCATAATGATAGGGGCTTACTCTTGTAGTCTGTGGCTATACTGATGAATTATTATTATCTCTCAATATTAACCCAGTGTCTGATTTTGAACTGTAAGGAGATAGAAAAATATTATAAAAAATCAATCATTTTATTAGCTGATATTTGGAAAACATTCTATTTCTCATCTTCTATGCATTAAAATATTTTTAGGCAGTTTAAGTATAAGTGCTACATTGAGGAATGACTTACTCTCATGAAGGTAGATCTGTTGTCACTGCTGATGGTGATGAGATGAAGAAGGGAGAGTGAGTGATGGAGATGCATGTTAATAAATGGTGGTTGGTGGATTATTAACCATTTATAGAGCTTGCATGGCCAG
>NW_003550307.1:0-3660 GCF_000090795.2 Amphimedon queenslandica | reverse complement strand
GACCTCCCTTTCTTAAAAATATTAAACGAATACTCAATATTTTCCAAGGTAAGTGTCCCACTGTATACCCTTCTTTAATGACAGCTACAGGAGATGGGTCAGATCGGTTTCCCACTTCTCTCGTACAGGTAAGAGTTTCAACAACAGCTGCCTCCCAAATGGTGTGGTACACATAACCTCTAACCATTTCTTCAAAAGAGAAAGTATAGGCTCCATCATAGATACCTTCACTATCTTTAAACTTCTGCTTGCCACGTGCTTTCACACATTAATTGATTATAAGTATTAAAAATAATTAAATTATGGAATTATTTGCAATCAAAATGGGCGTGGACATAGGTGTGGCTTGTTATAACACTGCTTTTGCCAAAAATTTAATAGCGAAACAAGATTGTAGAGCCATTTGCCAAATTTTCTATCTATATGATAGCTGAAGTAATTACAGATGTGAAAGGTAGCTCTGGAATCGATTATCCAGATTGTTCTTGGTTATTTTGGCTCAAGTTGATAAGGCGTATCAAAAGATTAGTCCAATCTCACTCCCTTTACAGTGGTAGTATTTATTCTAGTTTGTTGTGGTTTGTTTTTTCCTTCATTTAGTCCTTTCCGTCATTCGAAACAGTTTTTTTGGATGTGACTGAATCTTTTGCAGATATGGCATCTTGTCCCTTCTTTTTTTATTTTGGCATGAAAACTCCCTCTCCAGACTTATGGTCTTTTTCTTTCATCTTACGTTTTTACGGCAGCAGCTGCTCGACTACAGTCCCCATCTTTTGTACTTCTGGACTTGTTTTTGTGTGTTGACCAGTATATCAAAGGACTCATGAAGTTAGCTAAAAGTTAGACCACTTCTTCATCTATATTAATGTTGTCACCAATCACTGACAACTCATTAAATATCTCTGCGTTTGCCTTTATGCGATCCTGTATGCTTTCTCCTTTGAGCTGCAGCGAGTGAAATCTTCGGCATTGAGTTCGCCTATTAGCCCATGTAGAATTCTAAAACTGATTTGAATGCAACCGCAGCAGGATCTTCACAGTCTCTAGTCATGGTGCTTATCCACTCCAATATTCTACCATGAGATTGTAAACACTCTTTCCTTCGCCATGTTGCTTCAGAATTTGCCCATAATCCTTCGGAGTGAGATGCTTTCTTTGTCTAGAACCAAGCTTAAAGCCATTGATGATGTGCATGGCCATGGTCATGGTGCAGCTGTATTTATAACTCTAACATTGCATCCCAAACGAATGATAGGACATGCAAGACTGCATAGACAGAGCTAAGTTCATTTACTCTTGAATATCATGCTTACATGGAACTTAGGCCTCCCTTTATTCAAGAAGAGCTACTCCTAAGAAGAGAGCCAGGCACAATTGAAGATTTTTCTTCTGGTAGTGTAATGAAAAGTGGAGTTATTTTTGGTCACATCCCCTTTAATATTTCAAATGTGGTGTCTCATTTCGTTCTAAAGGAGTGTAACAAGCAGTAACAGTAAACATTAAAAAAACAAAAACATTCAAAAGCTACATGCTATCTTTGTTCCATTTTGCAATCGAAACTTACTTTACATATCTAAGTTTATTCTTTTGTTTATCAAAATAAGGTAAACTTTCTTGACTGGTTCTGCCCCTAGGCTTGCCCAGATGTGGCCACATCTGGTTTTTTTATAGAATTGAAAAACATTATGGAGAGGAAAAGTATTTCATTATTTTGTTGCAAAGAATTTTTTGTTAAAGAAAGGCCTTTTTTTGTTGTAAAAGTAGGAGTAAATCTATATATTTGCATTACTCAGTATATTATAGTAGGGCCACACTGACTTCGCCAATTTAAATTATGCATAACTTATTTTATGTGCTATAAACGGCGTTGTTTCACTGTTGTGCAATGCTTGGATTTTGGGTTCCTTTGAAAGAAGATAATAGTAGAACGAAGCTTGTCAATGTGAATGAAAATATCAAAGCAAGAGGCCACTTAGACAGTACTTACCCCATGACTACCACCTACGCTTCATTAACATGTGGGCAGTAAACTTACTGACAGATAAATGGTGTCGACTCAACGGCAGAGGGAACGGGAAGGGAATATGACAAAAGGATAAGGAATGTGACGAAAGGACAAGGAATATGACTTAAATTACAGATGACAATTATAAGCAACGTTTAAGAGGACAGAAGGCGCTACAAGTGAATTCTTGTTTTAAAACAGTGAAACTGACCATTTAGTGTACTCAGATAGTTTTAGTTCTCTTCTTTGGTGAGGGCCACTACTGGCAGAATTAGAGATTTGATGTACAAGCAAGACTTAGTGTGTTTGAGTTTATCTGTGATTCATGTCAGTGGTGAATCCAGTGATGAACCAGATCCAATGACTGATTCCCTGGCCACAAGTGAGATAGATGCCACTCAAAACTCTGCATGCCTCTCTCAATGATATTGCAACTGACACTGACAAGGACATTGGACTATATTTTTTTGTCTTATTTTAATACAGTTTTATTTTTAATAATAGTTAAATAAAACCCATTATATTATTGTATTGTAAATACATTCTTAGTGGTAAACTTTAAGATAAACAAATACTTAACAAACACTTATTCATAATTGACAGCTACTTAAAAGATGACCTATGAAGGCTGAATTTATAATGTGTGGCAAAGTCAGTGTGGCCCTAGTATAGAGGTTTCATCATAATTAATATTATTTCAAGCAAGGTTGTAGTTCATGCTATGTGCTTCAGTGCATGCACATTAGAGACAGAAAAGTAAACATGCTATGTTTTTCCCTCTTCCATTATTATATCTCAATCTTTGTGTCTTTATGCTTATTTCAGAAATAATAAAGTCACATATTCCTGACCCAAACTGTCATGGCGACTTGTGAATAAAACAAGCAGCCTTGGAAGTTTGCTGAAACCGTTTTCTGGACCACAAGCTCCTTTCCACCTACTCTTAATCATCTTCCAACGACTCAATTTCATACAAGCCATCTTGCACACTTTCTGTATTTGACAACTCTCTAGCTGTCAGATGAATATACTCTGTTAACAATGACCCACAGTCAGCCTATACCATATGTAATGTACTGTAATTTCTTTACAAATTTGGCACTAATTTCGAAAGAAATATTTGGGAAAATAGTACCTAAAGTAGTCTTAATATTGTCGCAAAAATATCCCTACCACATGTTCTAACTTCGTCAGGATTTTCTAGTATTCATCTACTGTCAATGGAGTGGCAGGTAAGCAGCAACTTGGCAGACTTTTATGACATTCATGCACCACCATGCTGCCCTTAAATGTGACCATAATTGACAAAAGGTACCTTATGGCAGATTTTTTAATTCATCATTATAATAAAAAATATCAACCAGTGAGTGCTCTGTTCCACAAACATTGTTTCTAAAAGTTACATAGCAACTTTTTGCATCCTATGGAATAATTTCATGATAAATGGAGTTCAGGAAGTTGGATTTTTAAGGCTATACAGACCAATTTTCCTATCCGCCATAAGGTACCTTTTGTCAATTATGGTCACAAATACTTCTTTTGACATAATAATTTCAATGTCACATTTAAAATTTTGTTCTCAAAATTACCTGTCTAAAACAATGATAACGACTTTTTAGAGAAATTACAGTAATTGCCACACCTACTATACAATC
>NW_003550306.1:0-3660 GCF_000090795.2 Amphimedon queenslandica | reverse complement strand
ATTTCAGCAAAACTTGCCCAATACATGTACAATAATTTTACAATCTTAACCTTGTGATGGTACAAGATAGTTAAACTGAATTTCTTTGTCAAGAGCTAAAGTATAAAACTAAATAAATAAGCACATGTAAATTTTACATACTTATTTGTGTTGTTTGCTTTTCTTTATTTTCAGTTTCAATTTGAGTCTGAACTTCTTTTGAATTTTTCACTAACAATAATGATAATTAATATAATGTCAACAGCGCTTTACAAACAATATATCATTAATATCATATTCTTTATCATTATTGATTGTATATTGTCTAGTAGATAATTCATGTAAAGCTACAGTATGACAATGTACAGTACATGAATATAATTAATTATACGAATCACTAATCCTTACCTTCCAGTATATCATCTCTATCCATTCTTTTCAATGAGTCCTTCAGTTCAGTAATTGTTCTATCCTTCTCATGACACCAGGTCTCAAGTACATGAGTTAATCTTGAATCAACTCGTGTCATCTCTTTGATTTTAGTTAATACTGATTCCTTTAGTTCAAGACACTGTCCAATGTGATACCAGTCATCTTCAACTGGCTCCAGTATCACTGATAATTGGGATATGTCATTTATAAAGTAATGATAATAATAATAATAATGAATATCTATGGTCATGCATGATAGTTGTTGACCACACCCATAGCTTATTTTAATTATTATAACTATGCAGTCAATAATAATAATTTTTTTCAAATTGCTTAAAGTATCACAGTACAAGTAACACATATCGCTCAGGTCAATTCCAGCGGCCGAGTCCATTGCACCATAATGCTTTATGTTTCTTCTGTAAGGAGGATGAAGGGCTGGCCACATGAGTGGTGAAAACATACTCATGCATTTTAAATTTAGCCAAACATTCCAAGAGCACACACATGAATTATTTCACACAATATTTCAAATGAAACTATTAAAAAACATGATGCCCACTCCTATTATAAATATAACAGATTAACAGGTACAATCAGGCAAATTTGTCAGCTAACACTACTGCATGCAGTGTAACGTTTATAAATATCAATGAACTCAACCAATTACAACAGGATAAATGAGTAGAAAGAGAAAAAGAGAACACCAGGAGAGAAGTGAATACAAAGAAGTGTCCAGACAGAACAACACACACATATACTTATAAACATGCATACAGGAAATAATAATTAGTACAGAAACCACACAGGATATAAGGAATACATGACCATCACCCTATCTATGCTATCACTAATAACATGCATAATAATAACACATAAATAATTATCTCACACATGGAGACATACTTGCACTATGAGATGATGAGCTTTTCTGTTCAGTAGTTGTTTCTGTTTCTGTAGCGTCAATAATATCAGATAATTTAAACCTCTTTATAGTCAATAAATCATCTTCATCTTCATTTAGTTTTCTTTTCCTACATATAGTCTCGTCTGTACAAAGATAAAAATTAGTTGTACTAATAATTAAGAATCCTTAATGATATACCAGAGGATTGCCCTTCACTAAAAGTGCTTTTGATGTAATCATGAGAGTCTCCATACTCTATTTTAAACCTCTTACTGGCAGACAGATTTTCTATAAATACCATGGATTACCATAAGATGGATAAAAGTAAAGTTTTGCAACATGCCAGGAGGTAAATAAGTAAATCTGGAAGATTTCTAAATAATTTCATGCAGTAGCATAAGTACTTCAAATAAAGCAATCTGATTGGTCAATTCAAACTGCACATGCTGAAAACTTATGATAGAGGTTTGATGAAATTTCATTTTTGATAAGGTACCACCCACAGTCATAACATTGAGGAACCATCTTTAAAAAATAATTATTGCCCTAATAAGCCTGTGGTTTTCTCATATCAAGTCACAATTAATTCTGACCCTATGATTGCATAGTTCTGCCTATGGTGGTCGGGACAACCACCTCAACAAATGAACCAACCAGCTCATCACTTAGACCAACCATCCAATTAGCATGTAAATAAATTTAAAAGGAACAATATTAGTCTCCGGACACCTCTAATTTTTATAGGCAGAACCTTGGATTGGTGAGTGATAATGTATGTACCGTATAGCGGGTTTTTTCGAGAATAACAAATTTCGCAAATTTCGTGGATTTTTTTATGATTTGCGAAATTAAATTCCTTGAAAATCAATTTAATACGGTACAAGATGGCAGATTAGTGAAAATTCGCGAAAATTAATTCTGCAAACTTCCGGATATGGGTCATTCGCGAAATTTATTATCCTCGAAAAAAAACCACTATACGGTACCTTGAGCTGCTTCTAGTCTGGATTTAAGAAGTACTTCTTGATTCTCTTTCTCCTTAGGACCTTCATTCTTGAATCTTGTCTCTTCAGTTCTTCCTTCTCTTTGATTCTAAAATACACGTTATAATAAAATGTCCATAGTCTCGTGTAGCCAGACCCCGCCCTTCATTATTGACGGCAGGATCTGGCTATCAAGACTGAAAAATTCTTCACCAATAAATCATCTTGTATGGTATCTGCATCTATAAATAATTAAACATTAACAAACCAGTGAATTTTATATAGACTTACAGCATTCTTTAATTTTTTCCATGGAGCTTCCACTAAAATCTTGTTTGCTGTCTAGCCGAGTAAAAGGCAAAAATGTAAATACAAATAAAAACATAAACAACCTTCCATATTTTCTGCAGCTTTGCTACTGGATGAAGAGATATTAGGAATGCCATGTTCTACAATTATGACAAATTCTTTTAATATATAAACACATCAAATTGATTTACCAGTTTGAGATGCTTTGCTGCATATCTTTTGTACCATATTCAGATCAACAACCTATAGCGAGTACAGCCACATCATGTAAATAACAATTATTTGATTACCTTTTTAGACCAGTATAAATGTTTCTCATCAAGTTGCATTATATTACCATTAGTACACTTAGCTACATCGGAAAGATACTCTATTACAGCAGGATGAGGTACTCCAGTGCATGTACATGGTACTCCAAACATATGCCTTGACTTATAAGTGTAATGGAGTGATTCTGTGACTGTGACTAGTCCTTTGTGTAATGATGATAATATCTGATTACAAAGATCATTGAGGCTTATTGACAGCTCTAAGCCTTTTATCTGTTGAATCCAAACTTCAAGATAAGTAGCACGACTGATTAAGGTAACAGTATCATAGTATTGACCAACTTGAAAGGTAATCCTGTTACGATATTGATCATTACCAGTTAACTTCCATTCTAATACTTGATCTGTCTTCTGATCAAGAAGATATGCTAATAGGCAACAGAATACACCAACAGGAGTATACCCACACTCAAAACATATCAATAAAGGAGCTAGACTAACTGACCCATCTCTCTCCTCTCTTTCTACATCTACCGGTTTTAAAGCACAAGGCATAAAGTAATATTTGACAGTTTTTCGACCATCTTTAGTTTTCATTGGACCAGCTACAATATAAAGATGCTTCAGTAGTGCTACTAGTTTCTTTGTATTAAGAGGATCACCTTTCTCTCGTAATGACATCTCATCTAGTTGTGACTCTGAAAAGCGTCCATTTTTACGAAACTCTTCCCCTACAGCAGCACTACCTGACTGCTCAAAAGTGAAGCATGTTGTAATGAGA
>NW_003550305.1:0-3662 GCF_000090795.2 Amphimedon queenslandica | reverse complement strand
GATAAAGATGAAAATACTATTCTACATGTTGCGGCTAGTGAAGGATCACTTGATGTCATGAAGTACCTCCTCATCAATACTCATCACTATAATCCAATGACTACTAACAATAGAGGAGAAACTGTTCTTCATCGTGCTGTTAAACACATAGATGTTGTAAAGTACCTCATTAATGAGTGTAACTGTGATATAATGGTCACTGATAATTTAAAACAGACACCTCTTCATTTTGCTGCAGGGTGGGGTACACCTGAAGTTATTGTATACTTTCTATCAACTGGTAATTGTGATCCTTTGGCTAAAAACAATGAGGGGAGGACACCATTACAACTAGCTAAAGAGAGAGAGTATGATAGTGATACTGTCATTGATATCTTTAAGAAGTTTGGTAACATTAAAATATCTCATCCAATTGATTCTTATGTTAACGTTCTCCTTGTGGGTAATCCTGGAGCTGGTAAAAGTACTCTTAGTCATGTTATCGATGACACAGCTACTGGTTCTTTTGTTCTTGGTTCCTTTAGAAATGTTGGAGGGGTAGTGCCCTGTACTGCTGGTATCATTCCTTATAAACTACAACATGTGGAACTGGGTAACATCATTCTTCATGATTTTGCTGGTCATTCAGAATACTACTCCAGTCACAGTGCTGTCATTGAGAATCTGTTACAAGGTTCTGGTGGTGTGTTCCTGATAGTAGTCAATATATTGGAGAAGGAAGCAGTCAAACAGCTTCATCAGTGGCTAACAGTTGTGATAAATGAAGCACAGAAAGCTCTTAATGAATGCCATGTTATTGTAATAGTCAGTCATGTGGATGAGATAAGTAATCCTGTTGAAAGGAAGAGAAAGGAAGAAATACAGGAGATTATTGTAAGGGAAAGGTGTGATGGTGTCTTCTTAGATTGTCGTAAGCTTGGTGGGAGTGGTGTGGATTCCTTCTTTAAAAAGTTGTCTAGTTCCTGTGAGTCCATTCGTAGCACAAGAAGAAATAAATCCAGTCTTTATGATCATGAAATGTACCGACTACTAGTGGAAAGGAAAGAGAATATACTGACCCTCCCTGATGTAATGTCTGCTGGTAGGTGTAGTAATGACTATGTTATACCAGGTAAGAAAGAAGACATCTTGGATGCTCTTCATTCATTGCAGTCAATTGGTTTGATCAGTGTTCTTAAAAGTAAAGACAAGGTATGGGTTGTTGTGAATAAGGGTATACTACTAACTGAGGTGGATGGGATTCTCTTTGCTCCAAAAGCATTCAAAGAACACGTTGACATTGCTAGCAATACTGGTATTGTTAGTGTGTCTGGTCTGACTGGACTCTTCTCTAAATATGATCCTGACATGTTGATCTGTTTTCTGAAGAACATGGAACTCTGTCAAGAATTGAGTCCATCTTTCCTAAGAATCACAAACTTAATAGCAGGAGACAGAGAGGAGACAGGAGACAGTGCCTCAAAAACTCAAAGAAGAGGAGAAAGGTTATTGCTCTTTCCATGTCTTTTGTCTACTGATAGACCTAAGAAGATGACTAGTGAAGTGTACCAGTTTGGTTGGTGTCTACGGTGTACTAGAGAACATGATTTCTTTCCTCCTCGATACTTCCATGTCCTCTCATTACATCTTGCTTTTAAGTTTTCTTTATCAAAAGGGAACAAAGAATTAGCTGAAAAACTGAATCGTAAATGCAAATTTTGGAAGAACGGACTTTATTGGTTTAATGGTCATGGTGTAGGATCACTGATAGAGATTGTGGATGAGAGCCAGTGTGTACTAGTAATGATGTCCTGTGAGAAAGGTTACAGTGACAATATGGTGTCTCTAAAAAGAGATGTGATAGGAGAGGTAATGAGTGTTTATAAAGAATCCTGTCCCAGTCTAGAGGTAAAAGAGTTAGTTATTGATCCTAAAGAACTAGCCTATCCTGTGAATACACCAAGAGAAAGGACAATGTATGATGTTTGTGATTTACTATCAGCAATTAAGGAAGGAAGACCATTTCTTGTGAGTGATAAAGGACATAAAGAATTGAAGGAGATCCTACCTGGTGAATTATTATCAGATATTAGTAACCTGTCACTGTTAGGAGGACGTGATATTAAGGTAAGAATTAACACACACAAACTGTTTGATACATTAATACAAGCACTAATAATCAAAAGGTCATATCCTAAAAGTAATTTTTATTTCTTATCAATTACTCAGTCTTTGTCATAATTGTGGGTTGTCATTGTGTGGCTTTTACTACTAATAATATATACTTGTACATCTGTTAAACTCACCTTTCAGCAATACACTACTGATGTATATCACCTTGATAAACAAGCACAGTGACAAATATCAGTTATTATATTATTGTATAGGAATTGATTGACATAACTGAAGAATTGATATCATCATTGACTCCAGGTAAATGTACAGTACAGTATCACAATTGTGGAGTAGGGAGAATGTACTTTATAATAGTGATTGACTGTTTTCCATACATTATACTATATGTACATGTATAGAGTCAACAAGTCAAAAAGTCAACTCATCCACACAGATCAGTGAGTCTGATCTTGATATTAAGGTAACAGTTATTAGAAACACTCCTCATCAACTTTATTTTACTATATTGTGTGTGTAGGGAGATGAAGGAGTAAAGTGTAATAATAATGAAGATAAAGGAACAACAACTAACACTTTGAATGAATCTCAGGAACATGGAAGTACTTCAATAGAGAAAGGACAGTCTGGTAAGATATGTACACATCATCCATTAACAAACATTATTATAATTATTGTACATTGAACTATACAAACATTATGAGTATGTATCAAGTATTATTGGTATTTAATATAATGTATAGATATTGATGTACTTAAGATTAATGATGAAGTACAAGAAACACTCACTGATAAACTGCTTGGTAAGACTAAGAGAGTGTATTATAATTGTCAAGTAATGGTAGTGTATAGTATATACATTATTGTGACTATGGTTTAATAATTTTTGTATCATATTTATACTTTTATATAGAGACAGCAATTCAAAATGACAAACCAGCTACTAATTACTCACCCACACAGATCAGTGAGTACAATGATGATCAACAAAAAGGTATAACCACTCACTGTCACTAGTTTTACAATATTTATTTATTTATTTATTTATTTATAGTTATATTGACTATTGAGAATCTGGTAGAGGTAAAACAATTGTTAAAAGACCGTCAATTTCAAACTATCGAATGGTTTGATCTTGGTCTCTCCTTGGGTCTGAGTTACAATGATTTAAAGACAATTGAGACTAACTATCCACGAGATGCTGAGCGATGTCTCAGAGAATGTTTAGCATTATGGCTTAAAAATGATGTTGAAGCAACTTGGAACAAACTAGATGTAGCTATTGCAACTGCTGGTAAAGTAGAAGAGACATCAGTTGCTACTCATACGAGTGAGATTATAATAAATATTGAATGATGATTAATTATTGACTTTAGTAGAACATGAAAGGGAAAGAAGAAAAAAGGGATGTTCCAATTGGACATGGTTCTTTATCATAGCTAGTCCAGTGTGTTTTATTGCCATTGTATTAGCTGTCATCATGTACTAATTTCAAAGTTTATTATTATAACTAATGTTTGTCACCTAATGAAATATACATGTACTGCTGT
>NW_003550304.1:0-3663 GCF_000090795.2 Amphimedon queenslandica | reverse complement strand
TTTGGATCCCCAGATGCATTGTGCGTTTATACTGAGCCGGAGTTCTTCCTCGTTTAATAAACGATGTTCGTTGAGCCAGGAGGTGGACCATGTGGTAGCCCAATGTGCATTGGCATCGTTAGAATTTTTTCAGGGACAAGGAGGGGCAGAGCCTCGTCATAGCTCTTTTATTTGCCATTCTTGGAATAGTTGTTTATGTACTTTTTCGGGCACTTGCAACTACCACCATATGTTTTCCAGTTGGTCTGGTAATCATAAGGCTATAGATTGCCTTGCTACTAGGAGTGTTCCAGCCCCAGCACGAGCAAAAAGAGGGCAGCATTCACCACCTAAGCATTAACATTATGTTCCGTTCATTATTGTACTGTTTTTCACTGTTCATTTAATCACTTATGTTTATGAAATTCAGTTTTCATCTCATTTTAGTTTTGCTGGCAGCCGTTTTGTTATTTATTTTTATTTTAAGGTGTTTTTCTTTCCCTTATGCCGGAGTGGTGGGTGGAAGGTATCCTTATACAACTGACCTCATGCTTGTCAGCTTTCATGGCCTACCACATGACAAGGCTGCATGGGACCGGGCACCTACTCCAATAGTTGTGAATCAGCTAGCAGCTTTTCTCAAGAACCATCCTGATCAGGTTTTTGTGAAGGTTTTCCCATGGGCTTTAATGTATCTCGATGTAGTTTGAGATCTTTGTCTCACAATCAGCCATTGTTGCTTTGCAGTAGTAGGGTGGTTGACCATTGTATTGGAAATGAGCTGTTGCTTGGTAGGTTGGTGGGCCCAGTTTCACCCGTGGGCATTCATACAAGTCCAATTGGCCTTATTCCTAAAGCAAGCCAGCCAAATAAGTGGAATGATTGTGAATCTGCCATGTCCAGCTGGATGTTTTGTTAATGATTGAATTGATCCTGGCTTGGCTTCAGGGAGATATGCTTCAGTTGATAATGCAGTTGAAATCATTCGAAGGCTATGTTGTGAGTCAGTTCTCACTAAATTAGATATAATGGATGCTTAAACAATAATGCCCATTCATCCTGGGGATCACCATAGTTTAGGAATCGCATGGCAGGGGGACACCTACATTGATTGCTGCCTACCTTTCGGTTTACGTACAGCTCCTAAAATTTTTTCAGCCATTTCAGATGCTCTGGCTGGCATTTTTGGTTGTTTTGGTCCTGTATGCGAGGTCCACTATTTTGATGACTTTCTTTTTTTGGAGCCAGCAGGAGCGTCAGAAGTAGTACGTTACATATTCCACTGGCCACGTACAAGAGTGTGGGACCATCAACCTGTGTGATTTTTTTAGGAGTACTGATTCACTTAAATTGGTTTAAATTACGGCTCCTGGAGATGTTACAGCTTGTCTATGCTTCCATTTTGGGCATGGTCCCACTGCTCAGCTTGTAGAAGACATGAGCTAGAGTCCTTTTTGGGGCCTTCGTCACATGCAGCAACTGTGTTTAGGCAGGGTTGCCCTTTTCATCGAGATTTATTGCAAAATTTGTCGATGGCTAGGCATCCTCATTATTCATCCACCTAACCAAAGTTGCAAGGGCTGATATTATGTGGCAGCTGTGCTTTCTATAGCATTGGAATAGCAGAGTTTTTCTCCCGCCAGCCAGTCCATCTGTGCGCATATAATTATACGGATGCAACAGGGTCAATAGGTTGTGGTGGTTTTCAGGTGAATGGGTCTTGCTTTAAGCTAGGCTGGCCTATCTATCTGTCTCAGAAAAGCATTGCACCTTTAGAGTCAATTCCAGTAGTGATTTCTGCTATGTTGTGTGGTGGCAAATTGGAATAACAAGCTCGTCTGTTTCCATTCCGATAATGAGGCCATTGTAAAGATATTGAACAATGGTTACTCATCAGATTCATCTTTGAGTCATGTAATGAGGTGCTTAGCATTTGTCGCAACCTTTCACGGGTTTTATTTTAGTTCTGTTCATGTGCCTCACGGACTATAAAAAGCAGCTGACTCAGCATTGTCTCGAAATAACCTCTCTTTACTTTATTCTCTCATTCCCCAGGCATTGCAGGAGTCTGCTATCCTTTACCCAGTCATACTAATGCAGGTTTTGGAAGTACCAGATTGGGGATCAGTCAGTTGGACAGAGCTGTTCAGTGCCTGCTTGGACTGGGGATCACTGCATCTACAGCGTCATCATACTTAACATGTTGGAGATCCTACATCAATTTCTGCAGCCAATTTGCAATCCAGCCACTCCCAATGGCCAAACAGAATCTTTGCCGTTTTGTGGCTCTTTTAGTTGGGTGCTCCTTGTTGTATCAAACCAATTCAGTATGTATCAGGGCATGCAGGTTCCATCAGATCACTGCTCTGTTTCCTGATCCTTTGTTGTTATCTTTGTGCAGCTTTCCTACGTTTTTAAGGGAGTGCAGCGGTCCTCCCCTGGTGTTCGCCAGGTTTGATTGCCAATAACACCAGACATGTTGGCTGCTATTCAGCTAAATTGGGCTGGTGAGCCTGCTCAATTTAATAGAGTAATGCTATGGGTTGCCTTCTGTCTTGCATGTTTTGCCTTTCTCAGAGCAGACAAATTCACATGCCCCTCATGGGAGAGGTTTATAGTTCAACAATGCTTGCTGTAGGGGACGAGGCAGTGGATTCTCATGATAATTTAAGTTATATCACAGTTTGCATCAAAAAGAGTGAGAATGACCAACTCACACATGGAATCATATTGCATGTGGGGAAATCTAATTGGAGGGTATGTGCAGTGTCAGCTGTCGTGTCATATTTGGCTATTTGTCCAGCTTCCCCTGGCCCATCTTTCATTTGTGAGGATGAAATAGTGCTGTCACGACACAGGCTGGGCTTGGAGCTATCATCTGCATTACAGTCAATCGAGTATGATTCATCACTGTATAAAGCTCACAGCTTTCGCATTGGGGCGGAAACAGCTGCTGCTAGGGCTGGCTTGAGTGACTCGTTAATCCAGACCAGGATCAGATGGAAGTCCTTAGCCTTCATGGAATACATTAGAGTGCCAATGGAACAGTTAGTGGGCGTGGCAGGTCACCTGGTGGCATAATTTACTATGTTGTATTATTGATTGGTGTTCGAGACTGTTTTCTTTTCTTTCTTGTGGCAGTAAAATAATGATAGTTTTATAGGTGAGAGTCATCTGGGATTGGGGACTGCTGCTATCGCATTGAGGCTGGGTCTCTGACTCACACTCCCTCTAATAGTATTTCTTTATTTGTAGTTCTCTCAAGGCATTACCAAGATGCATATTTAGGCAGCATATTTAGGCAGCAGCCTTAAGGCTGAAGCCATTGCTAGGCTGGAATGGTGGGTAATCACCTTACCCGAGTAGCATAGCTTAGGCAGCTTAAGTATTGTCTAGTCACGCATAAATTTGGGCCTCTTGCGGCAGATATGGTTCATCCTGATTCTGGGCTCTTCGTTGATGTTTCTTGCTTGTGCTCATTTTAGATAAATGGTTTTTTCCATCCTTAACATTTAATCATTAAAGGGGATTGCATTGGGCATTGTCAGGATGGACCAGCTTTGCTGGGAGCTAAAAACATGGCAGACCAGCATCATGCAGTTGGCTGATTAATATGCCTCTTGTTCAGATTGACCAACATTTTGGTTTTGGCATACAATGTTACCCACTCATCCCTCTTTTTAC
>NW_003550303.1:0-3665 GCF_000090795.2 Amphimedon queenslandica | reverse complement strand
CATGTAGGGTGCTGATCTAATGGAGACTAGTACTGAGTTGATACATGGCACTGAATTACATAAAATATCAAAAGGACGCTGCCAAGAGAGACACTTCTTTCTGTTTGACCATCAACTGGTTTACTGCAAAAAAGTAAATGAAATTGATATTGATTCATGCACATGTACCCTGTGTGTGCATTCTGTGTATTTTTGCCAAAATTGGTTTTGGAATTTTTATTACATTTTCTGATACATGTACATATTGATGTACATGTAAATGTACTTACGCTATGTTGAACGATTGCAGCTTCAATTTTTTGAGTTATAAAAAATACCCAAGGCCCATGGTTTTTCCAAATAATGGCTCCAAAATCACACCAATTTTTATGACAATTTCTGATACATACTTACTGATGTCCTTGTGCTGTGTAGAAAGTTTCAGATGATTCCGACTTCAATTTTTCAAGTTGAGCAATCTAAAATGAACATTCTAAAATCAAGCCAATAATATTTTTGAGAAAAGAAAATTTTATATTGCACAAAAAATATATATGCCAATTTCTGAAAATTACGTTCTACTATACTACAATGTACATGTACATATATGTCATTGTGATGTGTCTTAGGATACAATTGGTGGAAGGTTATCTTACAAAGGTCGTGTGAATACTGACAAGTGTCAAATAATCGACTTGAAAGATGGTGAATGTAAGTACAATACATCTTCTACTGTATCATGTGAATATTATTATATGGACTCCTTAGGGTCTCATGGTGGTAGTGGTGTTAAAAATGCTTGGAGGATCAATAATTTTGATAAAGACGACAAGTGGTACGTATTGTTTGCTAAGAATGCAAAAATGAAAGAGGAATGGATGGAGGCTTTCAAGAAAGAGAGAAGACAAGTGGAGGATGACAAAATAAACGGTTTGTTATTTACACAATGTAACATACCTACATGTACATGTACATGTACAGTGCCACAAGTTTTTTTATATGTACAACATGGTAAACAACCCTAAAACTCCAAAGCTTATCATATTAACTTTTTTAGGGAAACTCACCTGTACTAATTAAGTTTTATATTATATGATGTTTCCCTCTCTCTCTTTTCATTAGGTTTCATTATTACTCCTAAAATGAAAAGAGCTGCCATTGCTCTGTTTAATACCACCAGTGAGCCAATATCAAGGAAACATCCACCGAAAAAGAACTATGGTAAGTAACAATAGCTAATAACACTAAGAACACTATTCAGTCATTAAATATACACATGTACATTGTACATGTACTATACTGTCATCAGTGTCATGTGAGAGATACTGTTGATATAAAAGTAACAAGCTACTGATAACGCAGCAAAATACAAGTCAGATAAAAGCACAACAATGTAGTATTAAGTACATATACAACAAATGAATATTATGTATATAATACATGTACATGTATATACAAGAGGGAAGCAGAAAGAGAAAGATAAAAAGAATAAAGGAGTTAACGAGACACATACCTTTCAGCAAAAGCAAGGTGAAGGGAGTTGAAAGAGTGTATGTATGGTCTTGTGATATGATGACCTGGCACCTCTCAGGCACACACTAGTACTAGGATACTCAAATTTACTTTTTGTACATACTTGTTGATTGCCATAATTGTTGCTAACTCATGTACTGTACATGCACATCTAGAATTTACTTTCATGTAAGGTTATAATAATAATAATATGGGGCTTCTAATAATTCATGTATTCTTGAACTCTAAACTAAATTGTTATTTGTGAATAAGTTTAATTGTTACCTTATATTTATTAATGATACTTTGTATTTTTTAGAATTTTCTAGTGAGAGTCTACCAGTTGGTATGATAAACACTTTACCAGCTGGAGCAAGAGGAGGAGAGATAACAACATCACTGACTTTCTCACCAGGAGAAAGAAAGAAAAGACAGAAAAGAAAATAAGCTTTTATTGTATTATAATTATTGTTTTTGTAGAGCGGATGGTTTATATTGTTGTTGTTGTTGTCATTGTTGATATTTTTATTTTATGTATAACTTCACGTGTTTTAGAGTTGATACTTGTATTATAAGCAAATTTCTCTTTGTTTTTTTATTTCTCCCTCTTTTCCATCACTTCAATTATTATAATATCAATGGCATACATAAAATACTAAAATTAACTAAATTAAAGTTGTATGACAATAATTTTGCTTTGGAGGTGGGTCATAAAAAAGCTGTGAGGTTGAATTTTAACATTTTCTGTTGTGAATTTTTACTTACAACATTGTGATGGCCTATCATTTTGGAATTTTGCAGCTCTGCCCCATTGGTTGGTGATTCGTGGATACTCTTTCAACATGTTGCTGGTGTCCATTGTCTTCTTGTTGAGTGTCAATGAAGTTATTAGTCAATGTCCACCTTCCTCAGGTAAGACACTGGATGTGTATAATAACAACTGTATAGGTTTTATAGATATCTACCTGAGGTATGATGGAAACTGTTATCCTAATGGGTCATATTTTCGAAAGTTTGATGTCAATGAATTTTCTAAAGCTATATCATGTGTGTTACCTGGTGCTAGTCTAACTACTGGTCAGTGGGTTAGAGTTGCTGATCCTGATGATCCTATTGACTGTAACAGTAATAGTACTAGTGATCCTTTTCGTTGTACTTCTGTCACTTTACCTGCTACTATCAGTCTTTATTTTATTCAGCAGGAGAGACTGAAAGAAGGATGGTACAAGTGTTGTCTACCCTCTGATTGTTCTACTGCTACTGATATCATCTTTGCTTCTCTATCCAGTAAGTTTTATCATTTTATACTACACTGATTGATTTTAGTATAGGTTGGGCACAGATAACAGACATTACAGTTGACCTTCCTTTAAATATAAAACTTCTACCTCAAAAATACACGCTACATGCTATAACAATTCAATATAATCGGTACTTACAAAATGCCACTTGGTACTATGAGTCTGGTAGTACTAGTACTAAAATGACTGCTGATATCTGTACTGGACAGTCTGGATACAGTTGTACTATTGGTGATGGAGTGTTACTGTACAAAAGTAATGAATCACATGATTATACTCTAACTGTTACTTGGAATGGAGAGGCTATTGCTAGTGGAGTACTGAGTCAATCAAACAACAATGGGGATCATGTGTACAGATTCTATTTGTATGTTGGCAATATTGATAAAAATAATGTTGTACAACGAAACAAGTATCATACTATATCAGGTATAATATTTGAAAATTTTTCATATAATGTTCAGTTTTTTTAGTACCAGCAATTGCTCCCTCTTGTCTTGTTATTGTCAGCAAGACAGCTACCACTATCAATGTCAGTTGGACTAAACTTGATTCATCTGATGCTGATGGATATGTAGTCAATGTCACGAGTGACACAGACACTGTGCAGACAGTACAGGTGGAGGGAAGTAGTAATAATACAATCACATTGAATGGACTGAGAGGAGGAACAACTTATAGCATCACAGTCAGAGCCTATCAACAATTACTGGGACCTGCTAGTAGTGCAATCAGTGTACAGACCATGCCGGGTATTAAACCATTTATTGTACTGTAACATCATTATGTATTTCTAGTTACTAACTGCAGCTCGTCATGCATAAACTCTCCTTCAATTTGTAGTACAACTACAGTGTTAAAATTTTATGGTAA
>NW_003550301.1:0-3667 GCF_000090795.2 Amphimedon queenslandica | reverse complement strand
TGAGGAGGATGAGAAGGATACAAAGTTACAGATATTGTATGCCATAGACGGACTAGATAAAGATGTCAAAAAGAATGCAATGTCACACAATTTGTAAGTCATCATCAGTGGCAACATTTGTTAAGAGTGAAGTCTAGTCTTATTATCAGAGGAGTAATCATTTAAAATCCACTTAGTGGCTTTACATTGTAGCCCCTCTAGAAGCAATATGTCCCTTCTAAGATGTGGCCTCCAAACAGTATGTAAGTTGGGAGTGCAATAGAGTGTTTTACGGACTGGTGTGTAGGTATGAGTGGAAGAGATCAGCCAAAATTTGGCCAAGCATTTTCTAGGCTTTAGCAACAATAATAATTATGTGCAAAGACCAGGACAAATTATGTGATGCAATAACTCTAAGATCCCTGAAGCTATCACTGCTACCAATCACAGAATCATAGTTGGATGATGGGCGAACTGGATGGTGTAAAGTGGAGGAGGATAGTTTTACTTTTACCCCAGAAGCCTGACTATTGTATTACCAGTTATTATTATTACTAGTAGTAGTATAGCAGTGGTTCTAATTATATTTCCACTAACTGGTTGTTGTAATAACTACCAGTACTATAGTGGCTTTAGAGTAGAGTGTTTCATAAAAATGGCAAGGAAAGAATTCTACGATACATAATCATGCACTTACTTTAAAAAGCTGATTCAGGTCAAAATTGAATTTTAAAAATTGCTCAAAAATTGGCAAATTATCCTAACATATTCTTACATGCTACGAGAGAATTCAAAATCTTCGATTCTTTATAGCATAATTGTGAGATACTGTAGTGAATGACATTTAATAATTATATTACTTTTATAAATAATAATCTCCCACATGTCCATAGGTTTAGCTGAATCTCACTGACCTCACACTGAGTGCATGAATGTAGTAGTAGCTATGTCTCTCCTGTTAGTGTTTGTTCTCTTATTCTTCAGTAGCTCCTGCAGTGTCTCCTCTGCTCAGTATTATGTGTCTGATGACTGCAGTTCAGTTACTCAGTCACCTTGTAATCCTTTATCAGTGTATGCTGGGAATATGTCTCAATACAATAACACCATCTTCTACTTCATTGGAACTAGTGTCATTAACTTTAATGTCACAATGGACTCAGTACAGAATATAACTCTACATGGACTGGATCAGTCTCCTACTATCTACTGCATATTAAATGATTATTATCAAGGAAATAGCTTTATAGCAATCAGTACCAGCAGTCATGTCAGTTTCAGTAACATATCAATCCAAAAATGTGACATATATTTTGAATATTCAAGTAATA
Source organism: Amphimedon queenslandica (assembly GCF_000090795.2). Lineage (NCBI taxonomy): Eukaryota > Metazoa > Porifera > Demospongiae > Haplosclerida > Niphatidae > Amphimedon > Amphimedon queenslandica. Next base: position 2,360 of record NW_003550301.1, on the reverse strand, counting down.
TTACAATTACTGGTTCTATTTTTAAAAACCAAATTCGGATTTTGAGTCTTACCAATGTTGTTGACAGTATGATATCATCTTCAGTTTTTTATATTATAGATCTAATCATTCTTTATTATCCACCTCCAGTGTGTTACAATGAATTACACTATTACTCATTAACATTGACTAATGTTACTGTGACTAATGAAAACTTCCTGTTTGGTATGGTTCATGGTACCTCATATAATATATCACTTATCTTCGATAATGTTAATATTATTACTTCACCAGCTTATGAAACTTATACTTATTTCACTGAATCTCTTTTTTCTCTGTATATAACAAATTCGTCAGTATCTAATTCAGAGCAAGGATTTATTTCTATTTTTAGCAAAAATCCACAGGAATCAAAAATTTGCAATGTCAAAGGTGTTGAATCGCAATCGACTATTGTAATTGAAGACTCTCAATTTTACAACAGCAGATTTGGATTATTATTTGATGTACGTAGAGATTATTTTCAATTAAGTAACCATCATATTGCCATTACTGTTAAGTCATGTTCAATACATGACAATGAATATGGTTTATCCATTAATGGACATTTATCAACATCAACTCATATCAGTGTTATAGATACTGAACTTGTTGGAAACTGGAGAAATGAGATAGTAGGGTGTCTTTCTATTCTTCTTCATAACGTTACTGTTACAAATAGTCTATTCACAGGACTGGTGATTATATCCTCTGCAGTAACTGTACAAAATAAATTAATATTTAAGAATAATACTGGAGTAGTTGGAGGAGGAACAACGATAAATGGCTCATCTGTTTTGGTCCTATCATCATCAGCTAACTTGGAGTTTATTGATAATCATGCAACTTATAAAGGAGGAGGAATTTATATTGGAAGCAAATATCCCTATTATTCCATTTTTTATATTTTAACAACTCCTCTTAATGCATTTACATTTAAAGGCAATACTGCTGGAGTAGCTGGAAATCATATATATGGAATTGATTATGAATTGGAATATTATGCTTCTTCAACATTGGCTAATCTTTCAACATCAAGTGATGCAAGAGCATTTGCTTTTTGTGATCCTGACAGTAAAGAAACCACACCAATATGGTATGATGATGATGAGCAACAACAAAGTGTTTTTCCAGGTCAACCACTGAAATATAATGTTGCTTTATTTGGACGCAGTTTTGAAGCAAATTCATATAGTCTTACAGATGGGAGAATAACAATAGAAATTAATGGAACATTATTGGTGACAGATAAATACATTAATAATTGTTCACTCATTGAATACACACCAAAATATATCAACTATGGAAGACTTAACACTACACTGATTGTCACTACTGATACACTATATAGCAAGGAATTGAACATTCCCTTTATTCTTAATGAGTGTCCTATTGGTTTCAGTGTAAACAGTTCAGGTGTTTGTGATTGCAGTGTTTCAAGAGAGAATGCGACATGTGATATAAATACCCTAGACATTACACACAATAGTCTACTGTGGATTGGAACATATCATACCAGTACACCTTTCAATGCTAATGAAACCAATCCTAATGCATGCATTATCAATGAGGACTGTCTCCTCTATTGTTCTCCTAATCCTGTTAGCTTTCAGTTGAATGACACTGATACTCAATGTGTGGATAATAGAGGACACAGAATGTGTGGATCATGTAGAGATGGATACAGTCTGCTAATGGGATCAAACAAGTGTGGACATTGTCATAATAATTACATGATGATTGGTTGGATTGCTCTGTTTGCAGTGATGGGTATACTACTTGTGGTTCTACTGATTGTTCTCAATTTAACAGTATCCGTGGGTACACTCAATGGTCTATTGTTCTATGCTAACATTGTCAAGTTATACGAGCCAGTCTTTTCTAGGGAAGGAGCATTATCAGTCTTGAGTCAAGTGATATCATGGATTAACTTAGACTTTGGGTTTGAGATATGTTTTTACAATGGTATGGACAGTTATGCTAAACAATGGCTCCAATTTGCTTTCCCTTTCTACCTGTGGATCATTATCATTATCATTATACTATTGTGTAGGAGATATGGTAAGATATCAAGACTGATGGGGTCTCATGCTGTTCCTGTTCTATCTACACTCTTCCTTCTCTCATACACTAAACTAGTTCGTACTATTGTTATTGTACTACACAAGCGTGAGGTAACTCTTCACTGTACAAATGAGTCAGTAAGATCAGTTAGTTTATGGTATGAGGATCCTAATGTTGAATATGCTAAAGGGAAGCATGCTGGACTATTTGGATTTGCCCTATTGGTGTCTGTTTTCTTTGTCATACCATACACACTGTTCCTTCTATGTCATCCAATA
>NW_003550300.1:0-3667 GCF_000090795.2 Amphimedon queenslandica | reverse complement strand
TTCTGCTCGATTCATGGTTGCAAGTTGAATCAAAAGGTAAAGAAAAAAATTCCAAAAATGATATGCATTGACCGGGAATCGAACCCGGGCCTCCCGCGTGGCAGGCGAGAATTCTACCACTGAACCATCAATGCATCCTTGCAAGTGTTGAAGATCCTGGAGTGTTTAAACTTATTTTTCTATTTTTTTTTTTTTTTAGAAAAAGCTCTTGAATTTTGTGAATTATTACTTACAAACCTATCACAACAAGAAAAGTAAACACTAACATTAAAGATATATCAATTGTAAATTTGTGTTTTTTGAACATAACAACACATGATAGACACTCTCTACCATATAATTATTTCCATATCACTTTATTTTATTTTAGAACCAAGAATATCACTAGCATGGCGATGGTAAAGATCCTTTGTGATTTAAATGACAGAGAAAAAGCTTTCAAGACACTTGCTAATGTAACCGACTCCTTTCTCCTCTCCTGGTCAAAGGCCAACCCTCAGTTTCTGCTAAGTAGAGATAGCACACTGACACTCTTAGGACAAGTAGGTTTAATATTTTAACAGAATTTTATTGTGTGCTTTTCTATGCAAAAATTTATACGAAAATATACAAATATTTGCTGGAATTAAGTGGGTTTAAGTTCTAATAAAATTTTTCATTGTGTGCCTTTGTCATGCAAAAATTTATGTACCGTATACTGTATATGTAATTAAAAATATACCAAATATTTGCTGGAGTTAGTTTTAATGTTTTCAGTTTATTATAAAAATGTTTTATTATCTGCTGTAGGTTATAATGAGCAAATTGAACGAGTCATTTCTCTCTTTCTTTTCGTATTTATTTGAAAACGACCGAATATCATTAGATGTTGTCATCACGGCACTCAAAGTAAGCACCTAATGTACTGTAATATTTACTCAAATTAACTTGTGTGGTTAAAGTACATATAAATGTAGATATACAGTTAAAATTTGTATACGTTTATTGCGATATTTTCTATGCGTGTCAATAGTATGCGGCATATTAATTGATAGTTGTCCTTTCGTCCTTTCTTCGCCTTTTCTTTAAACAAACTCTGATCAATACATTGTATTAGTAACGCGGTAGCGTTACTAAGTAGGATTCACCCCCAAACAAAATGGCTGCCACGACTTTTGCAGCCTTGTTAAAAGCTAGCACGTGTACTTTATGATGTGTTACCTTGTACGCTTCTATAACGATCGTTCCTTCTTTTAATTGCCGTCTAAGGATCATTAAGATGCTATTGCATAAAATGTAGAATAGCACAACTACTATTGTATTGTTTGTATTTTTTAAAATTAATGATGCAAAATTATCGAAGTATTTTCAATAATAATAACAACATGATAATAATAAAAATGTGGATAATAACGTGGGTGAAATTCAGGTGCAGTATGTATAATGTTATACTCCAGGTATCAGAATCATATTATAGATAGCAGAATTGAGGTTAGAGGTATTCCTTGTGATTATGCATATCCATGCAGTACTCCAATATACAGTAAGAGTTATGAGTCTGATATCTTGCAGACCTTGTGGCTGGTAGCAGGTCATGTTGTTTTCATACTTATAGGGCAAGAATCTCCTTTCCTTTTGACAGTATAGTGTATATTTACCAAGAGTAGATAAATTACTTGATTACATGTTATTACTAATATGAAGGAAATTGTGACACTTAAATGTATCTATAATAGCTATTTTGTCATTATTGAGTAGAGGTTCTTCATATCAGCACTGTCTGTAATTTGTTTATTTTTTAATACCTTCTTTCTTTAAAATGTTAAGACCAGTTCTCTTGTGTATTGTCCTACTCCACTGCTTTAACATATCTTCAGGTAATCATTAGTACAATATCTTCATTATAATGACCTCTACTGTATATTATATTAGCTGATGATGAGGAATCATCCTCTTGTCAGGCAGCAGCTACTTTATCTTGTGAGGATATTAAGAATTATTGGCCAGAGAGCTCATCAGGATATTATAATATAGTAAGCAAAGGAGATGAATGGAGATACATGTATTGTGATATGAAGGAGCTGGAACTAGCTGAGGAATGTGGTTCAGGAGGAGGATGGACAAGACTAGCATATCTGGATATGTCTGATGCTACACAGAACTGTCCTTCTGGGTTTAGACTGTACCAGTCAGGAGGAGTTAGAGCTTGTGGTAGAAATAGCAGCAGTGGTGGTTGTGTATCAGTTCAGTTCCCATCTAATGGTATCATTTATTCTCAGATATGTGGTAGAGTAACAGGATATCAATATGGTCACACTGATGGTCTTCATACTCACAGAAGTATTGATAATTATTATCTTGAAGGTGTTAGTATCACTCGTGGGTCTCCTCGTCAACATGTCTGGTCACTGATTTCTGGTTATACTGAACTTGGTTTAAATTCATGTCCATGTAATAATGGTAGTTCAGTATCAGTGCAGTCTTTTATTGGTAATAACTACTTCTGTGAATCAGGAAATTCTAATAGTAGTGGTACATCACAGATTCTCTACACATCTGATCCACTCTGGGATGGTCAAGGTTGTGGTTCTCTTGAATCACCTTGTTGTAATGTTCCTGGTATCCCATGGTTTCACAGGGACTATGGTAGCAATACCACTACTGACTATATTGAGTTGAGGGTGTGTGCTGATAATGGTTCTGAGGGATATGAAGAAGACAGTCCTGTTAGTTATTATGAGATTTATGTTAAGTAGTGAAGAGAATGTGCTTGAGGCTATAGTAGCTTAAAATAATTATAGTCTTGTTATTGTAATTGCAAAATTCTTTATTGTTGGATACTGATAATAATTCAATCATTCATTGTGTTGTGATGATAATAAATCCATGTAGTTAAGTATTTAAATTAATTTATTATCAATAATTAACTACCTGGTATGATTTATAGGGACATCCTACGTTTCATCTCGTAACATTTACATCCTTTTCTTAATGGTAACTGATTTCTTACTACTACATTATATCCCATTGCATTAGTATTGTTTTCAATGTTAATTTTTGCTGGTACCATACACTCAGCAGTACTGCTTTAGTATTGTTCATTGTACATGCAGTTACAGGATCATTATAAAAGATAACTTGTTTTGACTATTTTAGTGAGTGTACTACCATTCCAGCTTCACATTTTTAGTATATTATGCACTCTTAGAGTAAATTTATTTTTGCCCTTATATGGAGTTATCTATTTATAGTCACACATTAAGCTATTTGTTGGCCTCGCCCAGCTTTGCGTAGGTGAGGACTAGGTATACTCGTTGTGTATATATGTGTCTATGGTTGAAGATTAACACAAAATATTTCTTCAAACTGAAAATGTATGGTCAACTTTTGTATAAAACAAACAGGATTAAGAAAAGTATTAGCTATTGTTTCAAGTGTACATAATTTTAAAGAGAGAAGATATCAACTAACTGAATATCGACTAGTATGAGCAGATTTATTGACCACACAAATGTTATTGACATGATAAGAATTCTACACATAATTTTTGGTGCAGTAAATTGCTATAGTGGAATATGTTTTTAAGGATTTCATTATCATTATATAATGATAATGTAACCCTTTAACTATAGCAATTTATTGCACCACTAATTATGTGTAGATTCTTATCATGTCAATAACGTTTGTG